>NC_091306.1:32147489-32244989 GCF_038502225.1 Cherax quadricarinatus | reverse complement strand
CACGCTGGCCGATTCCCACCAAGGCAGGGTGGCCCGAAAAAGAAAAACTTTCACCATCATTCACTCCATCACTGTCTTGCCAGAAGGGTGCTTTACACTACAGTTTTTAAACTGCAACATCAACACCCCTCCTTCAGAGTGCAGGCACTGTACTTCCCATCTCCAGGACTCAAGTCCGGCCTGCCGGTTTCCCTGAATCCCTTCATAAATGTTACTTTGCTCACACTCCAACAGCACATCAAGTATTAAAAACCATTTGTCTCCATTCACTTCTATCAAACACACTCACGCAAGCCCGCTGGAAGTCCAAGACCCTCGCACACAAAACCTCCTTTACCCCCCTCCCTCCAACCTTTCCTAGGCCGACCCCTACCCCGCCTTCCTTCCACTTCAGACTGATACACTCTTGAAGTCACTCTGTTTCGCTCCATTCTCTCTACATGTCCGAACCACCTCAACAACCCTTCCTCAGCCCTCTGGACAACAGTTTTGGTAATCCTGCACCTCCTCCTAACTTCCAAACTACGAATTCTCTGCATTATATTCACACCACACATTGCCCTCAGACATGACATCTCCACTGTCTCCAGCCTTCTTCTCGCTGCAACATTCATCACCCATGCTTCACACCCATATAAGAGCGTTGGTAAAACTATACTCTCATACATTCCCCTCTTTGCCTCCAAGGACAAAGTTCTTTGTCTCCACAGACTCCAAAGTGCACCGCTCACCCTTTTCCCCTCATCAATTCTATGATTCACCTCATCTTTCATAGACCCATCTGCTGACACGTCCACTTCCAAATATCTGAATACATTCACCTCCTCCTTACTCTCTCCCTCCAATCTGATATCCAATCTTTCATCACCTAATCTTTTTGTTATCCTCATAACCTTACTCTTTCCTGTATTCACTTTTAATTTTCTTCTTTTGCATACCCTACCAAATTCATCCACCAACCTCTGCAACTTCTCTTTAGAATCTCCCAAGAGCACAGTGTCATCAGCAAAGAGCAACTGTGACAACTCCCACTTTATGTGTGATTCTTTATCTTTTACTTTCACGCCTCTTGCCAAAACCCTCGCATTTACTTCTCTTACAACCTCATCTATAAATATATTAAACAACCACGGTGACATCACACATCCTTGTCTAAGGCCTACTTTTACTGGGAAATAATCTCCCTCTTTCCTACATACTCTAACTTGAGCCTCACTATCCTCGTAAAAACTCTTCACTGCTTTCAGTAACCTACCTCCTACACCATACACCTGCAACATCTGCCACATTGCCCCCCTATCCACCCTGTCATACGCCTTTTCCAAATCCATAAATGCCACAAAAACCTCTTTAGTCTTATCTAAATACTGTTCACTTATATATTTCACTGTAAACACATGGTCCACACACCCCCTACCTTTCCTAAAGCCTCCTTGTTCATCTGCTATCCTATTCTCCTTCTTACTCTTAATTCTTTCAATAATAACTCTACCATACACTTTACCAGGTGTACTCAACAGACTTGTCCCCCTCTAATATTTGCACTCTCTTTTGTCCCCTTTGCCTTTATACAAAGGAACTATGCATGCTCTCTGCCAATCCCTAGGTACCTTACCCTCTTCCATACATTTATTAAATAATTGCACCAACCACTCCAAAACTATATCCCCACCTGCTTTTAACATTTCTATCTTTATCCCATCAATCCCTGCTGCCTTACCCCCTTTCATTTTACCTACTGCCTCACGAACTTCCCCCACACTCACAACTGGCTCTTCCTCACTTCTACAAGATGTTATTCCTCCTTGCCCTATACAGGAAATCACAGCTTCCCTATCATAATCAACATTTAACAATTCCTCAAAATATTCCCCCCATCTTCCCAATACCTCTAACTCTCCATTTAAGAACTCTCCTCTCCTATTTTTAACTGACAAATCCATTTGTTCTCTAGTCTTCCTTAACTTGTTAATCTCTCTCCAAAACTTTTTCTTATTTTCAAAAAAATTTGTTGATAACATCTCATCCACTCTCTCATTTGCTCTCTTTTTACATTGCTTCACCACTCTGAACCTCTCTCTTTTTCTCCATATACTCTTCCCTCCTTGCATCACTTCTACTTTGTAAAAACTTCTCATATGCCAACTTTTTCTCCCTTACTACTCTCTTTACATCATCATTCCACCAATCGCTCCTCTTCCCTCCCTCACCCACTTTCCTGTAACCACAAACTTCTGCTGAACACTCTAACACTACATTTTTAAACCTACCCCATACCTTTTCGACCCCATTGCCTATGCTCTCATTAGCCCATCTATCCTCCAATAGCAGTTTATATCTTACCCTAACTGCCTCCTCTTTTAAATTATAAACCTTCACCTCTCTCTTCCGTGATGCTTCTATTCTCCTTGTATCCCATCTACCTTTTACTCTCAGTGTAGCTACAACTAAAAAGTGATCTGATATATCTGTGGCCCCTCTATAAACATGTACATCCTGAAGTCTACTCAACAGTCTTTTATCTACTAATACATAATCCAACAAACTACTGTCATATCTTGTATACTTATTTATCCTCTTTTTCTTAAAATATGTATTACCTATAAATAAACCCCTTTCTATACAAAGTTCAATCAAAGGGCTCCCATTGTCATTTACACCTGGCACCCCAAACTTACCTACCACACCCTCTCTAAAAGTTTCTCCTACTTTAGCATTCAAGTCCCCTTCCACAATTACTCTCTCACTTGGTTCAAAGGTTCCTATACATTCACTTAACATCTCCCAAAATCTCTCTCTCTCCTCTACATTCCTCTCTTCTCCAGGTGCATACACGCTTATTATGACCCACTTTTTGCATCCAGCCTTTACTTTAATCCACATAATTCTTGAATTTACACATTCATATTCTCTTTTCTCCTTCCATAACTGATCCTTCAACATTACTACTACCCCTTCCTTAGCTCTAACTCTCTCAGATACTCCAGATTTAATCCCTTTTATTTCCCCCCACCGAAATTCACCTACCCCCTTCAGCTTTGTTTCGCTTAGGGCCAGGACATCCAACTTCTTTTCATTCATAACATCAGCAATCATCTGTTTCTTGTCATCCGCACTACATCCACGCATATTCAAGCATCCCAGTTTTATAAAGTTTCTCTTCTTCTCTTTTTTAGTAAATGTCTACAGGAGAAGGGGTTACTAGCCCATCGCTCCCGGCATTTTAGTCGCCTCATACGACACACATGGCTTAAAGAGGAAAGATTCTTTTCCACTTCCCCATGGACAATAGAAGAAATGAAGAAGAACAAAGGCTATTTAGAAAAAAGAGAAAAACCTTGATGTATGTATACATATATGCATGTGCGTGTCTGTGAAGTGTGACCAAAGTGTAAGTAGGAGTAGCAAGATATCCCTGTTATCTAGCGTGTTTATGAGACAAAAAGAAACCAGCAATCCTACCATCATGCAAAACAGTTACAGGTTTCTGTTTCACAGTCATCTGGCAGGACGGTAGTACTTCCCTGGGTGGTTGCTGTCTACCAACCTACGACCTACCTATATATATATATATATATATATATATATATATATATATATATATATATATATATATATATATATATATACATATATATATATATATATACATATATATATATATATATATATATTTTACATATATATATATATATATAGATATATATATATATATATATAGATATATATATATATATATACATATACATATATGTATATATAAATGTATAAATGTTCAAACATCAGGTACCCAGTACCACTAATACAAGGCAACTGATGTTTGAAGCATTGATGGCAGAGTGAACTAAGGCGTCTTGGAATATTGGCAAGCTTCCCTGGAGACGTGCTAAAATATGGAGGCGTTCGATTCCCGGCCATTCACATTCACATTCACATTCACATTCACATTCACATTCACATTCACATTCAAGTTTGTCGAACCGTTGTCGACAATATCTAAAGATTTATTTCTAGTCTGAAGGTAAGTTGTGAATTATTGCAGTCACGGTACTATGATTGTAGTAGCAATGGTATTGTAATTGTTGTAGCAACGGTATTGTAATTGTAGTAGCCATGGTATTGTAATTGTTGTAGCAACGGTATTGTAATTGTAGTAGCAATGGTATTGTAATTGTTGTAGCAACGGTATTGTAATTGTAGTAGCAATGGTATTGTAATTGTTGTAGCAACGGTATTGTAATTGTTGTAGCAACGGTATTGTAATTGTAGTAGCAACGGTATTGTAATTGTTGTAGCCACGGTATTGTAATTGTTGTAGCAACGGTATTGTAATTGTAGTAGCAACGGTATTGTAATTGTTGTAGCCACGGTATTGTAATTGTTGTAGCAACGGTATTGTAATTGTTGTAGCAACGGTATTGTAATTGTAGTAGCAACGGTATTGTAATTGTTGTAGCAACGGTATTGTAATTGTTGTAGCAACGGTATTGTAATTGTTGTAGCAACGGTATTGTAATTGTTGTAGCAACGGTATTGTAATTGTTGTAGCAACGGTATTGTAATTGTTGTAGCAACGGTATTGTAATTGTTGTAGCAACGGTATTGTAATTGTTGTAGCAACGGTATTGTAATTGTTGTAGCAACGGTATTGTAATTGTTGTAGCAACGGTATTGTAATTGTTGTAGCAACGGTATTGTAATTGTTGTAGCAACGGTATTGTAATTGTAGTAGCCATGGTATTGTAATTGTTGTAGCAACGGTATTGTAATTGTTGTAGCAACGGTATTGTAATTGTTGTAGCAACAGTATTGTAATTGTAGTAGCCATGGTATTGTAATTGTTGTAGCAACGGTATTGTAATTGTTGTAGCAACGGTATTGTAATTGTAGTAGCAACGGTATTGTAATTGTAGTAGCCATGGTATTGTAATTGTTAAAGCTATGATATTGTAATCGTTGTAGCCATGGTATTGCAATTGCAGTGACCATGGTATTGTAATTGTAGTAGCCATGGTATCGTGACTGTAGTAACCATGGTATTGTAATTGTAGTAGCAATTGTATTGTAATTGTAGTAGATATGGTATTGTAATTGTAGTATCCATTGTATTGTAATTGTAGTATCCATTGTATTGTAATTGTAGTAGCCATTGTATTATAATTGTAGTAACAATGGTATTGTAATTGCTGTAGCTATGGGATTGTAATTGTTGTAGCCATGGCATTGTAATTGTAGTAACCATGGTATTGTAATCGTACTAACCATGGTATTGTAATTGTAGTAGCCATGGTATTGTAATTGTTGTAGCTATGGTATTGTAATTGTTATAGCCATGGTATTATAATTGTTGTAGCCATGGTATTGTGACTGTTGTTGCTATGGTATTGTAATTGTTGCAGCTATGGTATTATAATTGTAGTAGCCATGGTATTGTAATTGTAGTAGCCATGGTATTGTAATTGTAGTAACCATGGTATTGTAATTGTTGTAGTTATGGTATTGTAATTGTTATAGCCATGGTATTGTAACTGTTGTAGCTATGTTACTGTAATTGTTGTAGCCATGGTATTGTAATTGTTGTAATTATGGTATTGTAATTGTAGTAGCCATGGTACTGTAATTGTAGTAACCATGGTATTGTAATTTTTGTAGCCATGGTATTGTAATTGTTGTAATTATGGTATTGTAATTGTAGTAACCATGGTATTGTAATTGTAGTAACCATGGTATTGTAATTGTTGTAGTTATGGTATTGTAATTGTTATAGCCATGGTATTGTAACTGTTGTAGCTATGTTAATGTAATTGTTGTAGCCATGGTATTGTAATTGTTGTAATTATGGTATTGTAATTGTAGTAGCCATGGTACTGTAATTGTAGTAACCATGGTATTGTAATTGTTGTAGCCATGGTATTGTAATTGTTGTAATTATGGTATTGTAATTGTAGTAACCATGGTATTGTAATTGTTGTAGCCATGGTATTGTAATTGTTGTAGTTATATTATCGTAATTGTTGTAGTCATGGTATTGTAACTGTTGTAGCTATGTTTTTGTAATTGTTGTAGCTATGGTATTGTAATTGTAGTAACCATGGTATTGTAATTGTAGTAGCCATGGTATTGTCATTATTGTAGCAAAGGTATTCTAATTGTTGTAGCTATTGTATTGTAATTGTTGTAGGTATTGTATTGTAATTGTTGTAGGTATTGTATTGTAATTATAGTAGCCATGGTATTGTAATTATTGTAGCCATGGTATAGTAATTGTTGTAGCTATTGTATTGTAAATGTTGTAGCCATGGTATTGTAATTGTTGTAGCTATTGTATTGTAATTGTAGTAGCCATGGTATTGCAATTATTGTAGCAATGGTATTCTAATTGTTGTAGCCATGCAACTGTAATTGTTGTAGCCACGGTATTGTAATTGTTGTAGCTATGATATTGTAATTGTTGTAGCTATGGTATTGTAATTGTAGTAGCCGTGGTATTGTAATTGTAGTGACCATGGTATTGTAATTGTAGTAGCCATGGTATTGTGACTGTAGTAACCATGGTATTGTAATTGTAGTAGCCATGGTATTGTGACTGTAGTAACCATGGTATTGTAATTGTAGTAGCCATGGTATTGTGACTGTAGTAACCATGGTATTGTAATTGTAGTAGCAATTGTATTGTAATTGTAGTAGATATGGTATTGTAATTGTTGTAGCTGTGGTATTGTAATTGTAGTAGCCATGGTATTGTAATTGTAGTAGCCATGGTACTGTAATTGTTGTAGCTATGGTGTTATAATTGTTGTAGCCACGGTGTTGTAATTGTTGTAGCTATGGTATTGCAATTGTTGTAGTCACGGTATTGTAATTGTAGTAACAATGGTATTGTAATTGTAGTAGCCATGGTATTGTAATTATTGTAGCTATGGTATTGTAATTGTCGTTGCTATGTTATATTAATTGTTGTAGCTATGGTATTGTAATCGTTGTAGCCATGGTATTGTAATTGTCGTAGCCATGGTATTGTAATTGTTGTAGCTATGGTATTGTAATTGTTGTAGCCACGTTATTGTAATTGTTGTAGCCACGGTATTGTAATTGTTGTAGCTATGGTATTGTAATTGTTGTAGCTAAGGTATTGTAATTGTAGTAGCAATTGTATTGTAATTGTAGTAGATATGGTATTGTAATTGTTGTAGCTGTGGTATTGTAATTGTAGTAGCCATGGTATTGTAATTGTAGTAGCCATGGTACTGTAATTGTTGTAGCTATGGTGTTGTAATTGTTGTAGCCACGTTGTTGTAATTGTTGTAGCTATGGTATTGTAATTGTTGTAGTCACGGTATTGTAATTGTAGTAACTATGGTATTGTAATTGTAGTAGCCATGGTATTGTAATTATTGTAGCTATGGTATTGTAATCGTTGTAGCCATGGTATTGTAATTGTCGTAGCCATGGTATTGTAATTGTTGTAGCTATGGTATTGTAATTGTTGTAGCCACGGTATTGTAATTGTTGTAGCTACGGTATTGTAATTGTTGTAGCTATGGTACTGTAATTGTCGTAGCCACGGCATTGTAATTGTTGTAGCTATGGTACTGTAATTGTTGTAGCTATGGTATTGAAGAATTGAGACACTTATGCAACACATGGGAATCTTTATTGAAGAAACGTTTCGCCACACAGTGGCTTCATCAGTCCAATACAAAGTAGAAATGGGTAAGGAGAGTAGAAGTATGAGGTAATCAGTCCCTCAACCTGGATTCGATGTGTTCAGTCCATCACTTACTACAAGAGTGATGGACTGAACACATCGAATCCAGGTTGAGGGACTGATTACCTCATACTTCTACTCTCCTTACCCATTTCTACTTTGTATTGGACTGATGAAGCCACTGTGTGGCGAAACGTTTCTTCAATAAAGATTCCCATGTGTTGCATAAGTGTCTCAATTCTTCAACTTGTCGGTTTTCAAAACCATTCATCACAGCTATGGTATTGTAATTGTTGTAGCTATGGTACTGTAATTGTTGTAGCCACGATATTGTAATTGTTGTAGCCACGGTATTGTAATTGTTGTAGCTATGGTATTGTAATTGTTGTAGCTATGGTAATGTAATTGTTGTAGCTATGGTATTGTAATCGTTGCAGCCATTGTATTGTAATTGTTTTAGCTATGGTAATGCAATTGTTGTAGCCATGATGTTATAATTGTTGTAGCCATGGTATTGTAATTGTTGTAGCCACGGTACTGTAACTGTTGTAGCTATGGTACTGTAATTGTTATAGCTATGGTATTGTAATTGTTGTAGCCACTGTATTGTAATTGTTGTAGCCACGGTACTGTAATTGTTGTAGCCACGGTATTGTAATTGTTGTAGCTATGGTATTGTAATTTTGTAGCCATAGTATTGTAATTGTTGTTGCCATGGTATTGTAATTGTTGTAGCCACGGTATTGTAATTGTTGTAGCTATGGTATTGTAATTTTGTAGCCATAGTATTGTGATTGTTGTAGCCATGGTATTGTAATTGTTGTAGCCACGGTATTGTAATTGTTGTAGCCACGGTATTGTAATAGTTGTAGCTATTGTATTGTAATTGTTGTTGCCATGGTATTGTAATTGTTGTAGCCATGGTATTGTAATTGTAGTAGCCATGGTAGTGTAATTATTGTAGCTATGGTATTGTAATCGTTGTAGCCATAGTATTGTAATTGTCGTTGCTATGTTATTTTAATTGTTGTAGCTATAGTATTGTAATTTTGTAGCCATAGTATTGTAATTGTTGTAGCCACGGTATTGTAATTGTTGTAGCCACGGTACTGTAATTGTTGTAGTCACGGTATTGTAATTGTTGTAGCCATGGTATTGTAATTGTTGTAGTCATGGTATTGTAATTGTTGAAGCCATGGTATTGTAATTTTCACAGCACCTCTATTATAATTGTTAAACCTTATGTAGCTAACCATTTAACCAACTAATTCAGTAGGTTGGTTAATTGGGCAGAAATTCTGGCGACTACACGAGGTGTATTTGCTTCATGTAAATCTTTACCTGTCATAAGTACCTCTATCACTCGTATTAATCACTGTTTGAGGGATTGAAACATTCTTGGCTGGTGATGAATACGTTAAGTAACCTGAATGACCCTCATGTTGTTGATGGGTTGTAAACATAATTAACGAACCAGTAATAATAATATTAATGAGGTAAGCAGGTGAGAGTGTGATCCTCACAGGCTGAGGATGATGTCAGGTGTATATATCACCTACACCTTCACTGCTCTGCCTTATTAGGTGCTTCACACTCATCCTCTTGCACTCTTACGATACTCTCTGCTGTCATACGGCGACTGTGGAATGGCAATACGTTAGCTACAATACCTTTTATCAAGAGTACTTCACCTGCATCAGAGCACCCAGAGTACTTCACCTGCATCAGAGCACCCAGAGTACTTCACCTGCATCAGAGCACCCAGAGTACTTCACCTGCATCAGAGCTCCCAGAGTACTTCACCTGCATCAAAGCACCCAGAGTACTTCACCTGCATCAGAGCTCCCAGAGTACTTCACCTGCATCAAAGCACCCAGAGTACTTCACCTGCATCAGAGATCCCAGAGTACTTCACCTGCATCAGAGCACCCAGAGTACTTCACCTGCATCAGATCTCCCAGAGTACTTCACCTGCATCAGAGCTCCCAGAGTACTTCACCTGCATCAAAGCACCCAGAGTACTTCACCTGCATCAGAGATCCCAGAGTACTTCACCTGCATCAGAGCACCCAGAGTACTTCACCTGCATCAGATCTCCCAGAGTACTTCACCTGCATCAGAGCTCCCAGAGTACTTCACCTGCATCAAAGCACCCAGAGTACTTCACCTGCATCAGAGATCCCAGAGTACTTCACCTGCATCAGAGCTCCCAGAGTACTTCACCTGCATCAGAGATCCCAGAGTACTTCACCTGCATCGGAGATCCCAGAGTACTTCACCTGCATCAGAGCTCCCAGAGTACTTCACCTGCATCAAAGCTCCCAGAGTACTTCACCTGCATCAGAGCTCCCAGAGTACTTCACCTGCATCAGAGATCCCAGAGTACTTCACCTGCATCAGAGCTCCCAGAGTACTTCACCTGCATCAGAGATCCCAGAGTACTTCACCTGCATCAGAGCTCCCAGAGTACTTCACCTGCATCAAAGTTCCCAGAGTACTTCACCTGCATCAGAGCTCCCAGAGTACTTCACCTGCATCAGAGCTCCCAGAGTACTTCACCTGCATCAGAGCTCCCAGAGTACTTCACCTGCATCAGAGCTCCCAGAGTACTTCACCTGCATCAGAGCTCCCAGAGTACTTCACCTGCATCAGAGCTCCCAGAGTACTTCACCTGCATCAGAGCTCCCAGAGTACTTCACCTGCATCAGAGCTCCCAGAATACTTCACCTGCATCAGAGCACCCAGAGTACTTCACCTGCATCAGAGCACCCAGAGTACTTCACCTGCATCAGAGCTCCCAGAGTACTTCACCTGCATCAGAGCTCCCAGAGTACTTCACCTGCATCAGAGATCCCAGAGTACTTCACCTGCATCAGAGATCCCAGAGTACTTCACCTGCATCAAAGCACCCAGAGTACTTCACCTGCATCAGAGCTCCCAGAGTACTTCACCTGCATCAGAGCTCCCAGAGTACTTCACCTGCATCAGAGCTCCCAGAGTACTTCACCTGCATCAGAGCTCCCAGAGTACTTCACCTGCATCAGAGATCCCAGAGTACTTCACCTGCATCAGAGATCCCAGAGTACTTCACCTGCATCAAAGCACCCAGAGTACTTCACCTGCATCAGAGCTCCCAGAGTACTTCACCTGCATCAGAGCTCCCAGACTACTTCACCTGCATCAGAGCTCCCAGAGTACTTCACCTGCATCAGAGATCCCAGAGTACTTCACCTGCATCAGAGCTCCCAGAGTACTTCACCTGCATCAGAGATCCCAGAGTACTTCACCTGCATCAGAGCTCCCAGAGTACTTCACCTGCATCAGAGCTCCCAGAGTACTTCACCTGCATCAGAGCTCCCAGAGTACTTCACCTGCATCAGAGATCCCAGAGTACTTCACCTGCATCAGAGCTCCCAGAGTACTTCACCTGCATCAGAGCACCCAGAGTACTTCACCTGCATCAGAGCACCCAGAGTACTTCACCTGCATCAGAGCTCCCAGAGTACTTCACCTGCATCAGAGCACCCAGAGTACTTCACCTGCATCAGAGCACCCAGAGTACTTCACCTGCATCAGAGCTCCCAGAGTACTTCACCTGCATCAGAGCTCCCAGAGTACTTCACCTGCATCAGAGATCCCAGAGTACTTCACCTGCATCAGAGATCCCAGAGTACTTCAAATGCATCAGAGCTCCCAGAGTACTTCACCTGCATCAGAGCTCCCAGAGTACTTCACCTGCATCAGAGCTCCCAGAGTACTTCACCTGCATCAGAGCACCCAGAGTACTTCACCTGCATCAGAGCTCCCAGAGTACTTCACCTGCATCAGAGCACCCAGAGTACTTCACCTGCATCAGAGCACCCAGAGTACTTCACCTGCATCAGAGCACCCAGAGTACTTCACCTGCATCAGAGCTCCCAGAGTACTTCACCTGCATCAGAGCTCCCAGAGTACTTCACCTGCATCAGAGCTCCCAGAGTACTTCACCTGCATCAGAGCTCCCAGAGAACTTCACCTGCATCAGAACACCCAGAGTACTTCACCTGCATCAGAGCTCCCAGAGTACTTCACCTGCATCAGAGCACCCAGAGTACTTCACCTGCATCAGAGCACCCAGAGTACTTCACCTGCATCAGAGCACGCAGAGTACTTCACCTGCATCAGAGCTCCCAGAGTACTTCACCTGCATCAGAGCACCCAGAGTACTTCACCTGCATCAGAGCTCCCAGAGTACTTCACCTGCATCAGAGCACCCAGAGTACTTCACCTGCATCAGAGCACCCAGAGTACTTCACCTGCATCAGAGATCCCAGAGTACTTCACCTGCATCAGATCTCCCAGAGAACTTCACCTGCATCAGAGCACCCAGAGTACTTCACCTGCATCAGAGATCCCAGAGTACTTCACCTGCATCAGAGCTCCCAGAGTACTTCACCTGCATCAGAGATCCCAGAGTACTTCACCTGCATCAGATCTCCCAGAGTACTTCACCTGCATCAGAGCTCCCAGAGTACTTCACCTGCATCAGAGCACCCAGAGTACTTCACATGCATCAGAGATCCCAGAGTACTTCACCTGCATCAGAGCACCCAGAGTACTTCACCTGCATCAAAACACCCAGAGTACTTCACCTGCATCAGAGCACCCAGAGTACTTCACATGCATCAGAGCACCCAGAGTACTTCACCTGCATCAGAGCACCCAGAGTACTTCACCTGCATCAGATCTCCCAGAGTACTTCACCTGCATCAGAGCTCCCAGAGTACTTCACCTGCATCAGAGCACCCAGAGTACTTCACATGCATCAGAGATCCCAGAGTACTTCACCTGCATCAGAGCACCCAGAGTACTTCACCTGCATCAGAGCTCCCAGAGTACTTCACCTGCATCAGAGCTCTCAGAGTACTTCACCTGCATCAGAGCTCCCAGAGTACTTCACCTGCATCAGAGATCCCAGAGTACTTCACCTGCATCAGAGCACCCAGAGTACTTCACCTGCATCAGAGCACCCAGAGTACTTCACCTGCATCAAAACACCCAGAGTACTTCACCTGCATCAGAGCACCCAGAGTACTTCACCTGCATCAGAGCACCCAGAGTACTTCACCTGCATCAGAGCACCCAGAGTACTTCACCTGCATCAGAGCACCCAGAGTACTTCACCTGCATCAGAGCACCCAGAGTACTTCACCTGCATCAAAGCACCCAGAGTACTTCACCTGCATCAGAGCACCCAGAGTACTTCACCTGCATCAAAACACCCTGAGTACTTCACCTGCATCAAAACACCCAGAGTACTTCACCTGCATCAGAGCACCCAGAGTACTTCACCTGCATCAAAATACCCAGAGTACTTCACCTGCATCAGAGCTCCCAGAGTACTTCACCTGCATCAGAGCACCCAGAGTACTTCACCTGCATCAGAGCACCCAGAGTACTTCACCTGCATCAGAGCACCCAGAGTACTTCACCTGCATCAAAATACCCAGAGTACTTCACCTGCATCAGAGCACCCAGAGTACTTCACCTGCATCAAAACACCCAGAGTACTTCACCTGCATCAGAGCACCCAGAGTACTTCACCTGCATCAAAATACCCAGAGTACTTCACCTGCATCAGAGCTCCCAGAGTACTTCACCTGCATCAGAGCACCCAGAGTACTTCACCTGCATCAGAGCACCCAGAGTACTTCACCTGCATCAGAGCACCCAGAGTACTTCACCTGCATCAAAATACCCAGAGTACTTCACCTGCATCAGAGCACCCAGAGTACTTCACCTGCATCAAAACACCCAGAGTACTTCACCTGCATCAGAGCACCCAGAGTACTTCACCTGCATCAAAATACCCAGAGTACTTCACCTGCATCAGAGCTCCCAGAGTACTTCACCTGCATCAGAGCACCCAGAGTACTTCACCTGCATCAGAGCACCCAGAGTACTTCACCTGCATCAGAGCACCCAGAGTACTTCACCTGCATCAAAATACCCAGAGTACTTCACCTGCATCAGAGCACCCAGAGTACTTCACCTGCATCAAAACACCCAGAGTACTTCACCTGCATCAGAGCACCCAGAGTACTTCACCTGCATCAAAACACCCAGAGTGTTTCACCTGCATCAGAGCACCCAGAGTACTTCACCTGCATCAGAGCACCCAGAGTACTTCACCTGCATCAAAATACCCAGAGTACTTCACCTGCATCAGAGGTCCCAGAGTACTTCATCTGCATCAGAGCACCCAGAGTACTTCACCTGCTTCAGAGCTCCCAGAGTACTTCACCTGCATCAAAATACCCAGAGTACTTCACCTGCATCAGAGCACCCAGAGTACTTCACCTGCATCAAAGCACCCAGAGTACTTCACCTGCATCAGAGCACCCAGAGTACTTCACCTGCATCAAAATACCCAGAGTACTTCACCTGCATCAGAGCTCCCAGAGTACTTCACCTGCATCAGAGCTCCCAGAGTACTTCACCTGCATCAAAACACCCAGAGTACTTCACCTGCATCAGAGCACCCAGAGTACTTCACCTGCATCAGAGCTCCCAGAGTACTTCACCTGCATCAAACCCCCCAGAGTACTTCACCTGCATCAGAGCTCCCAGAGTACTTCACCTGCATCAAAACACCCAGAGTACTTCACCTGCATCAGAGCTCCCAGAGTACTTCACCTGCATCAAAACACCCAGAGTACTTCACCTGCATCAGAGCTCCCAGAGTACTTCACCTGCATCAAAACACCCAGAGTACTTCACCTGCATCAGAGCTCCCAGAGTACTTCACCTGCATCAAAACACCCAGAGTACTTCACCTGCATCAGAGCTCCCAGAGTACTTCACCTGCATCAGAGCTCCCAGAGTACTTCACCTGCATCAAAGCACCCAGAGTACTTCACCTGCATCAGAGCTCCCAGAGTACTTCACCTGCATCAAAACACCCAGAGTACTTCACCTGCATCAGAGCACCCAGAGTACTTCACCTGCATCAAAACACCCAGAGTACTTCACCTGCATCAAAACACCCAGAGTACTTCACCTGCATCAGAGCTCCCAGAGTACTTCACCTGCATCAGAGCTCCCAGAGTACTTCACCTGCATCAAAGCACCCAGAGTACTTCACCTGCATCAAAACACCCAGAGTACTTCACCTGCATCAGAGCTCCCAGAGTACTTCACCTGCATCAGAGCTCCCAGAGTACTTCACCTGCATCAGAGCTCCCAGAGTACTTCACCTGGATCAGAGCTCCCAGAGTACTTCACCTGCATCAGAGCACTTACCTAACTACCTGGAGGATGTTCCAGTGGGTCAATGCTCCCGCGGCCAGGTCTCCGACCAGGCTTCTCTATGGATCAGGGCCTGATTAACTAGGCTGTTACTGCCTGCTGCACGCTAGGTATCTATTGGTATTTTGTACCATCTGCCGAGTCTTTTTGCTCTCTTAGGGAGTGATTCCTGTGTGCAGATTTGGAATAAGTCCCTCTAGGACTTTCCAGGTGCAAATTATGATGTGTGTTTCTCATTTTGTTCCAGGGAGTACAGGTCAAAGGACTTCAAATGTTGCCCATAATTTAGGTTCTTGACTGTGTTTATACGTACATTGAAAGTTCCTTGTACGTGTAGATTAGTAGTTTCACCTGCCTTTAAATTTGCTGTTAGAGTACAGCAGTATTCCAACCTAGTGAGAGAGATATGACTTAGAGGATCATCACTGGCTTGACATCCCTTGTGTCGAAAGTTCTCATTATCCATCCTCTCATTTTCGTCACATATGTAATAGTAACACTGATTTGAATTAGTTGAGAACTTCATTCTAGCTTTTATTTCCTGTTCTTCCATCACGGAATAACCGAAGTTTGTCCTCGTTGAATATCATAAAGTTTTGTGCTTGTACAAGGTATACAAGTACATGTACAAGGTATACAAGTACATGTACAAGGTATACAAGTACATGTACAAGGTATACAAGTACATGTACATGGTATACAAGTACATGTACATGGTATACAAGTGCATGTACATGGTATACAAGTACATGTACATGGTATACAAGTACATGTACATGGTATACAAGTACATGTACATGGTATACAAGTGCATGTACATGGTATACAAGTACATGTACATGGTATACAAGTACATGTACAAGGTATACAAGTACATGTACATGGTATACAAGTGCATGTACATGGTATACAAGTACATGTACATGGTATACAAGTACATGTACATGGTATACAAGTACATGTACATGGTATACAAGTACATGTACAAGGTATACAAGTGCATGTACATGGTATACAAGTACATGTACATGGTATACAAGTACATGTACAAGGTATACAAGTACATGTACATGGTATACAAGTACATGTACATGGTATACAAGTACATGTACATGGTATACAAGTACATGTACATGGTATACAAGTACATGTACATGGTATACAAGTACATGTACATGGTATACAAGTACATGTACATGGTATACAAGTACATGTACATGGTATACAAGTACATGTACATGCACATGGTATAGAAGTATATGTACATGGTATACAAGTACATGTACATGGTATACAAGTACATGTACATGGTATACAAGTACATGTACATGGTATACAAGTACATGTACATGGTATACAAGTACATGTACAAGGTATACAAGTACATGTACATGGTATACAAGTACATGTACATGGTATACAAGTACATGTACAAGGTATACAAGTACATGTACAAGGTATACAAGTACATGTACATGGTATACAAGTACATGTACATGGTGTACATGTACATGGTATACAAGTACATGTACATGGTGTACATGTACATGGTATACAAGTACATGTACATGGTATACTAGTACATGTACATGGTATACAAGTACATGTACATGGTATACTAGTACATGTACATCGTATACAAGTACATGTACATGGTATACAAGTACATGTAAATGGTGTACATGGTATACAAGTACAAGGTATACAAGTACATGTACAAGGTATACAAGTATAAGGTATACAAGTACATGTACAAGGTATACATGTACATGGTATACAAGTACATGTACATGTTATACAAGTACATGTACATGGTATACAAGTACATGTACATAGTACATGTACATGGTATACAAGTATATGTACATGGTATACAAGTACATGTACATGGTATACAAGTACATGTACATGGTGTACATGTACATGGTATACAATACATGTACATGGTATACAAGTACAAGTACAAGGTATACAAGTACATGTACAAGGTATACAAGTATATGTACATGGTATAGAAGTACATGTACATGGTGTACATGTATATGGTATACAAGTACATGTACATGGTATTCAAGTACATGTACATGGCATACAAGTACAAGGTATACAAGTACATGTACAAGGTATACAAGTACATGTACATGGTATACAAGTACATGTACAAGGTATACAAGTACATGTACAAGGTATACAAGTACATGTACAAGGTATACAAGTACATGTACAAGGTATACAAGTACATGTACATGGTATACAAGTACATGTACATGGTATACAAGTACATGTACAAGGTATACAAGTACATGTACAAGGTATACAAGTACATGTACATGGTATACAAGTACATGTACAAGGTATACAAGTACATGTACAAGGTATACAAGTACATGTACATAATACAAGTACAAGGTATACAAGTACATGTACAAGGTATACAAGTACATGTACAGGTGTACAAGTACATGTACATGGTACACAAGTACATGTACAAGGTATACAAGTACATGTACAAGGTATACAAGTACATGTACAAGGTATACAAGTACATGTACATGGTATACAAGTACATGTACATGGTATACAAGTACATGTACATGGTATACAAGTACATGTACATGGTATACAAGTACATGTACAAGGTATACAAGTACATGTACATGGTATAAAAGTACATGTACATGGTATAAAAGTACATGTACATGGTATACAAGTACATGTACAAGGTATACAAGTACATGTACAAGGTATACAAGTACATGTACAAGGTATACAAGTACATGTACAAGGTATACAAGTACATGTACAAGGTATACAAGTACATGTACATGGTATACAAGTACATGTACATGGTATACAAGTACATGTACATGGTATACAAGTACATGTACATGGTATACAAGTACATGTACATGGTATACAAGTACATGTACATGGTATACAAGTACATGTACATGGTATACAAGTACATGTACATGGTATACAAGTACATGTACATGGTATACAAGTACATGTACATGGTATACAAGTACATGTACAAGGTATACAAGTACATGTACATGGTATACAAGTACATGTACATGGTATACAAGTACATGTACATGGTATACAAGTACATGGTATACAAGTACATGTACATGGTATACAAGTACATGTACATGGTATACAAGTACATGTACAAGGTATACAAGTACATGTACAAGGTATACAAGTACATGTACATGGTATACAAGTACATGTACATGGTATACAAGTACATGTACATGGTATACAAGTACATGTACATGTACATGGTATACAAGTACATGTACATGGTATACAAGTACATGTACAAGGTATACAAGTACATGTACATGGTATACAAGTACATGTACATGGTATACAAGTACATGTACATGGTATACAAGTACATGTACAAGGTATACAAGTACATGTACATGGTATACAAGTACATGTACATGGTATACAAGTACATGTACATGGTATACAAGTACATGTACATGGTATACAAGTACATGGTATACAAGTACATGTACATGGTATACAAGTACATGTACAAGGTATACAAGTACATGTACAAGGTATACAAGTACATGTACAAGGTATACAAGTACATGTACAAGGTATACAAGTACATGTACATGGTATACAAGTACACGTACATGGTGTACATGTACATGGTATACAAGTACATGTACATGGTGTACTTGTACATGGTATACAAGTACATGTACATGGTGTACATGTACATGGTATACAAGTACATGTACATGGTGTACATGTACATGGTATACAAGTACATGTACATGGTATACTAGTACATGTACATGGTATACAAGTACATGTACATGGTATACAAGTACATGTACATGGTGTACATGGTATACAAGTACAAGGTATACAAGTACAAGTACAAGGTATACAAGTACATGTACAAGGTATAAAAGTACAAGTACAAGGTATACAAGTACATGTACAAAGAATACAAGTACAAGGTAAACAAGTACATGTGCATGATATACAAGTACAAGGTATACAATTACATGTACAAGTTATAAAAGTACATGTATACAAGTACATGTACATGTTATACAAGTACATGTACTTGGTGTACAAGTACAAGGTATACAAGTAGATGTACGAGGTATACAAGTACATGTACAAGGTATACAAGTACAAGTACAAGGTATATGTACCTTGTACATGTACATGGTATACAAGTACATGTACATGGTATACAAGTACATGTACAAGGTATACAAGTACATGTACATGGTATACAAGTACATGTACAAGGTATACAAGTACATGTACAAGGTATACAAGTACATGTACAAGGTATACAAGTACATGTACAAGGTATACAAGTACATGTACAAGGTATACAAGTACATGTACAAGGTATACAAGTACATGTATACAAGTATATGTAAGTACATGTACATGGTATACAAGTACATGTACATGGTATACAAGTACATGTACATGGTATACAAGTACATGTACAAGGTATACAAGTACATGTACAAGGTATACAAGTACATGTACAAGGTATACAAGTACATGTACATGGTATACAAGTACATGTACAAGGTATACAAGTACATGTACAAGGTATACAAGTACATGTACATGGTATACAAGTACATGTACATGGTATACAAGTACATGTACAAGGTATACAAGTACATGTACAAGGTATACAAGTACATGTACAAGGTATACAAGTACATGTACAAGGTATACAAGTACATGTACAAGGTATACAAGTACATGTACAAGGTATACAAGTACATGTACAAGGTATACAAGTACATGTACATGGTATACAAGTACATGTACAAGGTATACAAGTACATGTACAAGGTATACAAGTACATGTACAAGGTATACAAGTACATGTACAAGGTATACAAGTACATGTACAAGGTATACAAGTACATGTACAAGGTATACAAGTACATGTACAAGGTATACAAGTACATGTACAAGGTATACAAGTACATGTACAAGGTATACAAGTACATGTACAAGGTATACAAGTACATGTACAAGGTATACAAGTACATGTACAAGGTATACAAGTACATGTACAAGGTATACAAGTACATGTACAAGGTATACAAGTACATGTACATGGTATACAAGTACATGTACAAGGTACATACAAGTACATGTACAAGGTATACAAGTACATGTACATGGTATACAAGTACATGTACAAGGTATACAAGTACATGTACAAGGTATACAAGTACATGTACAAGGTATACAAGTACATGTACAAGGTATACAAGTACATGTACAAGGTATACAAGTACATGTACAAGGTATACAAGTACATGTACAAGGTATACAAGTACATGTACATGGTATACAAGTACATGTACATGGTATACAAGTACATGTACATGGTATACAAGTACATGTACATGGTATACAAGTACATGTACATGGTATACAAGTACATGTACATGGTATACAAGTACATGTACATGGTATACAAGTACATGTACATGGTATACAAGTACATGTACATGGTATACAAGTACATGTACATGGTATACAAGTACATGTACATGGTATACAAGTACATGTACAAGGTATACAAGTACATGTACAAGGTATACAAGTACATGTACAAGGTATACAAGTACATGTACAAGGTATACAAGTACATGTACAAGGTATACAAGTACATGTACAAGGTATACAAGTACATGTACAAGGTATACAAGTACATGTACAAGGTATACAAGTACATGTACATGGTATACAAGTACATGTACATGGTATACAAGTACATGTACATGGTATACAAGTACATGTACAAGGTATACAAGTACATGTACATGGTATACAAGTACATGTACATGGTATACAAGTACATGTACAAGGTATACAAGTACATGTACATGGTATACAAGTACATGTACATGGTATACAAGTACATGTACAAGGTATACAAGTACATGTACATGGTATACAAGTACATACAAGGTATACAAGTACATGTACAAGGTATACAAGTACATGTACAAGGTACAAGTACATGTACAAGGTATACAAGTACATGTACATGGTATACAAGTACATGTACATGGTATACAAGTACATGTACATGGTATACAAGTACATGTACATGGTATACAAGTACATGTACATGGTATACAAGTACATGTACATGGTATACAAGTACATGGTATACAAGTACATGTACAAGGTATACAAGTACATGTACAAGGTATACAAGTACATGTACAAGGTATACAAGTACATGTACAAGGTATACAAGTACATGTACAAGGTATACAAGTACATGTACATGGTATACAAGTACATGTACATGGTATACAAGTACATGTACAAGGTATACAAGTACATGTACATGGTATACAAGTACATGTACAAGGTATACAAGTACATGTACAAGGTATACAAGTACATGTACAAGGTATACAAGTACATGTACAAGGTATACAAGTACATGTACAAGGTATACAAGTACATGTACAAGGTATACAAGTACATGTACAAGGTATACAAGTACATGTACAAGGTATACAAGTACATGTACAAGGTATACAAGTACATGTACATGGTATACAAGTACATGTACAAGGTATACAAGTACATGTACAAGGTATACAAGTACATGTACAAGGTATACAAGTACATGTACATGGTATACAAGTACATGTACATGGTATACAAGTACATGTACATGGTATACAAGTACATGTACATGGTATACAAGTACATGTACAAGGTATACAAGTACATGTACAAGGTATACAAGTACATGTACAAGGTATACAAGTACATGTACAAGGTATACAAGTACATGTACATGGTATACAAGTACATGTACAAGGTATACAAGTACATGTACATGGTATACAAGTACATGTACATGGTATACAAGTACATGTACATGGTATACAAGTACATGTACATGGTATACAAGTACATGTACATGGTATACAAGTACATGTACATGGTATACAAGTACATGGTATACAAGTACATGTACAAGGTATACAAGTACATGTACATGGTATACAAGTACATGGTATACAAGTACATGTACATGGTATACAAGTACATGTACATGGTATACAAGTACATGTACATGGTATACAAGTACATGTACATGGTATACAAGTACATGTACATGGTATACAAGTACATGTACATGGTATACAAGTACATGTACATGGTATACAAGTACATGTACATGGTATACAAGTACATGGTATACAAGTACATGTACAAGGTATACAAGTACATGTACATGGTATACAAGTACAAGTACATGGTATACAAGTACATGTACATGGTATACAAGTACATGTACATGGTGTACATGTACATGGTATACAAGCACATGTACATGGTGTACATGTATATGGTATACAAGTACATGAACATGGTACACAAGTACATGTACATGGTATACAAGTACATGTACATGGTATACAAGTACATGTACATGGTGTACATGTACATGGTATACAAGTACATGTACATGGTATACAAGTACATGTACATGGTATACAAGTACATGTACATGGTATACAAGTACATGTACATGGTATACAAGTACATGTACATGGTATACAAGTACATGTACATGGTATACAAGTACATGTACATGGTATACAAGTACATGTACATGGTATACAAGTACATGTACAAGGTATACAAGTACATGTACAAGGTATACAAGTGCATGTACAAGGTATACAAGTACATGTACAAGGTATACAAGTACATGTACATGGTATACAAGTACATGTACAAGGTATACAAGTACATGTACATGGTATACAAGTACATGTACATGGTATACAAGTACATGTACATGGTATACAAGTACATGTACATGGTATACAAGTACATGTACATGGTATACAAGTACATGTACAAGGTATACAAGTACATGTACAAGGTATACAAGTGCATGTACAAGGTATACAAGTACATGTACATGGTATACAAGTACATGTACATGGTATACAAGTACATGTACAAGGTATACAAGTACATGTACATGGTATACAAGTACATGTACATGGTATACAAGTACATGTACATGGTATACAAGTACATGTACATGGTATACAAGTACATGTACATGGTATACAAGTACATGTACAAGGTATACAAGTGCATGTACAAGGTATACACACCTAGCTGACGTCAGTGACATACTACTATATATATATAGAAAGCCCCTTGTTATGCAAAGCATTTCGAGCAAATTAGGTCAGTTTTGTCCCAGGATGCGACCCACACCAGTCGACTAACACCCAGGTACACATTTTACTGATGGGTGAACATAGACAACCGGTGTAAGGAAACACGTCCGAAGTTTCCATACCCTCGCTGGGAATCGAACCAGGACCCTCACCGTGTGAAGCGAGAGCTTTTGCCACCATGCCATCGGACCTGATTAACTAGGCTGTTACTGCCGGCTGCACGCTAGGGGTCTATTGGTATTTTGTACCATCTGCCGAGTCTTTTTGCACTCGTAGGGAGTGATTTCTGTGTGCAGATTTGGAACAAGTCCCTCATTGAACAGTCATGTTGAGACTTCAGTATTTCACTCATTGCTGTCATGAATATGCTAAGAGACAATACAATAAGTGTTAGGGGCCCAAGATTGTTCAACTGCCTCCCAGCATACATAAAGGGGGATTACCAACAGAACCATGGCTATCTTGAAGAGGGAGCTGGACAGGCACCTAGTCAGTACCTGACCAGCCGGGCTGTGGTTCTTACTCTTATCTGCGTGCATCCAGCAGTAACAGCCTGGGAAATCAGGCCCTGATCTACCCATGAGGCCTGGTCACGGAGTTGGCCACGGGGAAGTTAACCCCTGAAACCTCCTGCAGGGACCAGTGTAAGTTAACCCCTGAAACCTCCTGCAGGGACCAGTGTAAGTTAACCCCTGAAACATCCTGCAGGGACCAGTGTAAGTTAACCCCTGAAACATCCTGCAGGGACCAGTGTAAGTTAACCCCTGAAACCTCCTGCAGGGACCAGTGTAAGTTAACCCCTGAAACATCCTGCAGGGACCAGTGTAAGTTAACCCCTGAAACATCCTGCAGGGACCAGTGTAAGTTAACCCATGAAACATCCTGCAGGGACCAGTGTAAGTTAACCCCTGAAACATCCTGCAGGGACCAGTGTAAGTTAACCCCTGAAACATCCTGCAGGGACCAGTGTAAGTTAACCCCTGAAACCTCCTGCAGGGACCAGTGTAAGTTAACCCCTGAAACATCCTGCAGGGACCAGTGTAAGTTAACCCCTGAAACATCCTGCAGGGACCAGTGTAAGTAAACCCCTGAAACATCCTGCAGGGACCAGTGTAAGTTAACCCCTGAAACATCCTGCAGGGACCAGTGTAAGTTAACCCCTGAAACATCCTGCAGGGACCAGTGTAAGTTAACCCCTGAAACATCCTGCAGGGACCAGTGTAAGTTAACCCCTGAAACATCCTGCAGGGACCAGTGTAAGTTAACCCCTGAAACATCCTGCAGGGACCAGTGTAAGTTAACCCCTGAAACATCCTGCAGGGACCAGTGTAAGTTAACCCCTGAAACATCCTGCAGGGACCAGTGTAAGTTAACCCCTGAAACATCCTGCAGGGACCAGTGTAAGTTAACCCCTGAAACATCCTGCAGGGACCAGTGTAAGTTAACCCCTGAAACATCCTGCAGGGACCAGTGTAAGTTAACCCCTGAAACATCCTGCAGGGCCCAGAGTAAGATAACCCCTGAAACCCCTGAAACATCCTGCAGGGACCAGTGTAAGTTAACCCCTGAAACATCCTGCAGGGACCAGTGTAAGTTAACCCCTGAAACATCCTGCAGGGACCAGTGTAAGTTAACCCCTGAAACATCCTCCTGCTGGGACCAGTGTAAGTTAACCACTGAATCATCCTGCAGGGACCAGTGTAAGTTAACCCCTGAAACATCCTGCAGGGACCAGTGTAAGTTAACCCCTGAAACCTCCTGCAGGGACCAGTGTAAGTTAACCCCTGAAACATCCTGCAGGGACCAGTGTAAGTTAACCCCTGAAACCTCCTGCAGGGACCAGTGTAAGTTAACCCCTGAAACATCCTGCAGGGACCAGTGTAAGTTAACCCCTGAAACATCCTGCAGGGACCAGTGTAAGTTAACCCCTGAAACATCCTGCAGGGACCAGTGTAAGTTAACCCCTGAAACATCCTGCAGGGACCAGTGTAAGTTAACCCCTGAAACATCCTGCAGGGACCAGTGTAAGTTAACCCCTGAAACATCCTGCAGGGACCAGTGTAAGTTAACCCCTGAAACATCCTGCAGGGACCAGTGTAAGTTAACCCCTGAAACATCCTGCAGGGACCAGTGTAAGTTAACCCCTGAAACATCCTGCAGGGACCAGTGTAAGTTAACCCCTGAAACCTCCTGCAGGGACCAGTGTAAGTTAACCCCTGAAACATCCTGCAGGGACCAGTGTAAGTTAACCCCTGAAACATCCTGCAGGGACCAGTGTAAGTTAACCCCTGAAACCTCCTGCAGGGACCAGTGTAAGTTAACCCCTGAAACATCCTGCAGGGACCAGTGTAAGTTAACCCCTGAAACATCCTGCAGGGACCAGTGTAAGTTAACCCCTGAAACATCCTGCAGGGACCAGTGTAAGTTAACCCCTGAAACATCCTGCAGGGACCAGTGTAAGTTAACCCCTGAAACATCCTGCAGGGACCAGTGTAAGTTAACCCCTGAAACATCCTGCAGGGACCAGTGTAAGTTAACCCCTGAAACATCCTGCAGGGACCAGTGTAAGTTAACCCCTGAAACCTCCTGCAGGGACCAGTGTAAGTTAACCCCTGAAACATCCTGCAGGGACCAGTGTAAGTTAACCCCTGAAACATCCTGCAGGGACCAGTGTAAGTTAACCCCTGAAACATCCTGCAGGGACCAGTGTAAGTTAACCCCTGAAACATCCTGCAGGGACCAGTGTAAGTTAACCCCTGAAACATCCTGCAGGGACCAGTGTAAGTTAACCCCTGAAACAGGGACCAGTCCTGCAGGGACCAGTGTAAGTTAACCCCTGAAACCTCCTGCAGGGACCAGTGTAAGTTAACCCCTGAAACATCCTGCAGGGACCAGTGTAAGTTAACCCCTGAAACATCCTGCAGGGACCAGTGTAAGTTAACCCCTGAAACATCCTGCAGGGACCAGTGTAAGTTAACCCCTGAAACATCCTGCAGGGACCAGTGTAAGTTAACCCCTGAAACATCCTGCAGGGACCAGTGTAAGTTAACCCCTGAAACATCCTGCAGGGACCAGTGTAAGTTAACCCCTGAAACCTCCTGCAGGGACCAGTGTAAGTTAACCCCTGAAACATCCTGCAGGGACCAGTGTAAGTTAACCCCTGAAACCTCCTGCAGGGACCAGTGTAAGTTAACCCCTGAAACATCCTGCAGGGACCAGTGTAAGTTAACCCCTGAAACCTCCTGCAGGGACCAGTGTAAGTTAACCCCTGAAACCTCCTGCAGGGACCAGTGTAAGTTAACCCCTGAAACCTCCTGCAGGGACCAGTGTAAGTTAACCCCTGAAACATCCTGCAGGGACCAGTGTAAGTTAACCCCTGAAGCCTCCTGCAGGGACCAGTGTAAGTTAACCCCTGAAAGGGACCAGTGTAAGTTAACCCCTGAAACATCCTGCAGGGACCAGTGTAAGTTAACCCCTGAAGCCTCCTGCAGGGACCAGTGTAAGTTAACCCCTGAAGCCTCCTGCAGGGACCAGTGTAAGTTAACCCCTGAAACATCCTGCAGGGACCAGTGTAAGTTAACCCCTGAAACCTCCTGCAGGGACCAGTGTAAGTTAACCCCTGAAGCCTCCTGCAGGGACCAGTGTAAGTTATCCCCTGCAGGGACCAGTGTAAGTTAACCCCTGAAGCATCCTGCAGGGACCAGTGTAAGTTAACCCCTGAAACCTCCTGCATCCTGCAGGGACCAGTGTAAGTTAACCCCTGAAACCTCCTGCAGGGACCAGTGTAAGTTAACCCCTGAAACATCCTGCAGGGACCAGTGTAAGTTAACCCCTGAAGCCTCCTGCAGGGACCAGTGTAAGTTAACCCCTGAAACATCCTGCAGGGACCAGTGTAAGTTAACCCCTGAAACAGGGACTCCTGCAGGGACCAGTGTAAGTTAACCCCTGAAACATCCTGCAGGGACCAGTGTAAGTTAACCCCTGAAACATCCTGCAGGGACCAGTGTAAGTTAACCCCTGAAACATCCTGCAGTGACCAGTGTAAGTTAACCCCTGAAACATCCCCTGAAACATCCTGGGACCAGTGTAAGTTAACCCCTGAAACATCCTGCAGGGACCAGTGTAAGTTAACCCCTGAAACATCCTGCAGGGACCAGTGTAAGTTAACCCCTGAAACATCCTGCAGGGACCAGTGTAAGTTAACCCCTGAAACATCCTGCAGGGACCAGTGTAAGTTAACCCCTGAAACATCCTGCAGGGACCAGTGTAAGTTAACCCCTGAAACATCCTGCAGGGACCAGTGTAAGTTAACCCCTGAAACATCCTGCAGGGACCAGTGTAAGTTAACCCCTGAAACATCCTGCAGGGACCAGTGTAAGTTAACCCCTGAAACCTCCTGCAGGGACCAGTGTAAGTTAACCCCTGAAACATCCTGCAGGGACCAGTGTAAGTTAACCCCTGAAACATCCTGCAGGGACCAGTGTAAGTTAACCCCTGAAACATCCTGCAGGGACCAGTGTAAGTTAACCCCTGAAACATCCTGCAGGGACCAGTGTAAGTTAACCCCTGAAACATCCTGCAGGGACCAGTGTAAGTTAACCCCTGAAACATCCTGCAGGGACCAGTGTAAGTTAACCCCTGAAACATCCTGCAGGGACCAGTGTAAGTTAACCCCTGAAACATCCTGCAGGGACCAGTGTAAGTTAACCCCTGAAACCTCCTGCAGGGACCAGTGTAAGTTAACCCCTGAAACATCCTGCAGGGACCAGTGTAAGTTAACCCCTGAAACATCCTGCAGGGACCAGTGTAAGTTAACCCCTGAAACATCCTGCAGGGACCAGTGTAAGTTAACCCCTGAAACATCCTGCAGGGACCAGTGTAAGTTAACCCCTGAAACCTCCTGCAGGGACCAGTGTAAGTTAACCCCTGAAACATCCTGCAGGGACCAGTGTAAGTTAACCCCTGAAACATCCTGCAGGGACCAGTGTAAGTTAACCCCTGAAACATCCTGCAGGGACCAGTGTAAGTTAACCCCTGAAACCTCCTGCAGGGACCAGTGTAAGTTAACCCCTGAAACATCCTGCAGGGACCAGTGTAAGTTAACCCCTGAAACATCCTGCAGGGACCAGTGTAAGTTAACCCCTGAAACATCCTGCAGGGACCAGTGTAAGTTAACCCCTGAAACATCCTGCAGGGACCAGTGTAAGTTAACCCCTGAAACATCCTGCAGGGACCAGTGTAAGTTAACCCCTGAAACATCCTGCAGGGACCAGTCCCCTGAAACAGCAGGGACCAGTGTAAGTTAACCCCTGAAACATCCTGCAGGGACCAGTGTAAGTTAACCCCTGAAACATCCTGCAGGGACCAGTGTAAGTTAACCCCTGAAACATCCTGCAGGGACCAGTGTAAGTTAACCCCTGAAACATCCTGCAGGGACCAGTGTAAGTTAACCCCTGAAACAGGGACCAGTCCTGCATCCTGCAGGACCAGTGTAAGTTAACCCCTGAAACCTCCTGCAGGGACCAGTGTAAGTTAACCCCTGAAACAGGGACCAGTCCCCTGCATCCTGCAGGGACCAGTGTAAGTTAACCCCTGAAACATCCTGCAGGGACCAGTGTAAGTTAACCCCTGAAACATCCTGCAGGGACCAGTGTAAGTTAACCCCTGAAACATCCTGCAGGGACCAGTGTAAGTTAACCCCTGAAACATCCTGCAGGGACCAGTGTAAGTTAACCCCTGAAACATCCTGCAGGGACCAGTGTAAGTTAACCCCTGAAACCTCCTGCAGGGACCAGTGTAAGTTAACCCCTGAAACATCCTGCAGGGACCAGTGTAAGTTAACCCCTGAAACATCCTGCAGGGACCAGTGTAAGTTAACCCCTGAAACATCCTGCAGGGACCAGTGTAAGTTAACCCCTGAAACATCCTGCAGGGACCAGTGTAAGTTAACCCCTGAAACCTCCTGCAGGGACCAGTGTAAGTTAACCCCTGAAACCTCCTGCAGGGACCAGTGTAAGTTAACCCCTGAAACATCCTGCAGGGACCAGTGTAAGTTAACCCCTGAAACATCCTGCAGGGACCAGTGTAAGTTAACCCCTGAAACATCCTGCAGGGACCAGTGTAAGTTAACCCCTGAAACATCCTGCAGGGACCAGTGTAAGTTAACCCCTGAAACATCCTGCAGGGACCAGTGTAAGTTAACCCCTGAAACATCCTGCAGGGACCAGTGTAAGTTAACCCCTGAAACATCCTGCAGGGACCAGTGTAAGTTAACCCCTGAAACATCCTGCAGGGACCAGTGTAAGTTAACCCCTGAAACCTCCTGCAGGGACCAGTGTAAGTTAACCCCTGAAACATCCTGCAGGGACCAGTGTAAGTTAACCCCTGAAACATCCTGCAGGGACCAGTGTAAGTTAACCCCTGAAACCTCCTGCAGGGACCAGTGTAAGTTAACCCCTGAAACATCCTGCAGGGACCAGTGTAAGTTAACCCCTGAAACATCCTGCAGGGACCAGTGTAAGTTAACCCCTGAAACCTCCTGCAAACATCCTGGGACCAGTGTAAGTTAACCCCTGAAACATCCTGCAGGGACCAGTGTAAGTTAACCCCTGAAACATCCTGCAGGGACCAGTGTAAGTTAACCCCTGAAACATCCTGCAGGGACCAGTGTAAGTTAACCCCTGAAACAGGGACCAGTGTAAGTTAACCCCTGAAACATCCTGCAGGGACCAGTGTAAGTTAACCCCTGAAACATCCTGCAGGGACCAGTGTAAGTTAACCCCTGAAACCTCCTGCAGGGACCAGTGTAAGTTAACCCCTGAAACATCCTGCAGGGACCAGTGTAAGTTAACCCCTGAAACATCCTGCAGGGACCAGTGTAAGTTAACCCCTGAAACCTCCTGCAGGGACCAGTCCTGCAGGGACCAGTGTAAGTTAACCCCTGAAACATCCTGCAGGGACCAGTGTAAGTTAACCCCTGAAACCTCCTGCAGGGACCAGTGTAAGTTAACCCCTGAAACATCCTGCAGGGACCAGTGTAAGTTAACCCCTGAAACATCCTGCAGGGACCAGTGTAAGTTAACCCCTGAAACATCCTGCAGGGACCAGTGTAAGTTAACCCCTGAAACCTCCTGCAGGGACCAGTGTAAGTTAACCCCTGAAACATCCTGCAGGGACCAGTGTAAGTTAACCCCTGAAACATCCTGCAGGGACCAGTGTAAGTTAACCCCTGAAACATCCTGCAGGGACCAGTGTAAGTTAACCCCTGAAACCTCCTGCAGGGACCAGTGTAAGTTAACCCCTGAAACCTCCTGCAGGGACCAGTGTAAGTTAACCCCTGAAACATCCTGCAGGGACCAGTGTAAGTTAACCCCTGAAACATCCTGCAGGGACCAGTGTAAGTTAACCCCTGAAACATCCTGCAGGGACCAGTGTAAGTTAACCCCTGAAGCCTCCTGCAGGGACCAGTGTAAGTTAACCCCTGAAACATCCTGCAGGGACCAGTGTAAGTTAACCCCTGAAACATCCTGCAGGGACCAGTGTAAGTTAACCCCTGAAACATCCTGCAGGGACCAGTGTAAGTTAACCCCTGAAACCAGTCCTGCAGGGACCAGTGTAAGTTAAAGCCCCTGAACCAGTGTAAGTTAACCCCTGAAACATCCTGCAGGGACCAGTGTAAGTTAACCCCTGAAACATCCTGCAGGGACCAGTGTAAGTTAACCCCTGAAGTTAACCTCCTGCAGGGACCAGTGTAAGTTAACCCCTGAAGCCTCCTGCAGGGACCAGTGTAAGTTAACCCCTGAAACATCCTGCAGGGACCAGTGTAAGTTAACCCCTGAAACATCCTGCAGGGACCAGTGTAAGTTAACCCCTGAAACATCCTGCAGGGACCAGTGTAAGTTAACCCCTGAAACCTCCTGCAGGGACCAGTGTAAGTTAACCCCTGAAACATCCTGCAGGGACCAGTGTAAGTTAACCCCTGAAACATCCTGCAGGGACCAGTGTAAGTTAACCCCTGAAACATCCTGCAGGGACCAGTGTAAGTTAACCCCTGAAACATCCTGCAGGGACCAGTGTAAGTTAACCCCTGAAACATCCTGCAGGGACCAGTGTAAGTTAACCCCTGAAACATCCTGCAGGGACCAGTGTAAGTTAACCCCTGAAACATCCTGCAGGGACCAGTGTAAGTTAACCCCTGAAACCTCCTGCAGGGACCAGTGTAAGTTAACCCCTGAAACATCCTGCAGGGACCAGTGTAAGTTAACCCCTGAAACATCCTGCAGGGACCAGTGTAAGTTAACCCCTGAAACATCCTGCAGGGACCAGTGTAAGTTAACCCCTGAAACCTCCTGCAGGGACCAGTGTAAGTTAACCCCTGAAACATCCTGCAGGGACCAGTGTAAGTTAACCCCTGAAACATCCTGCAGGGACCAGTGTAAGTTAACCCCTGAAACATCCTGCAGGGACCAGTGTAAGTTAACCCCTGAAACATCCTGCAGGGACCAGTGTAAGTTAACCCCTGAAACATCCTGCAGGGACCAGTGTAAGTTAACCCCTGAAACATCCTGCAGGGACCAGTGTAAGTTAACCCCTGAAACATCCTGCAGGGACCAGTGTAAGTTAACCCCTGAAACCTCCTGCAGGGACCAGTGTAAGTTAACCCCTGAAACATCCTGCAGGGACCAGTGTAAGTTAACCCCTGAAACCTCCTGCAGGGACCAGTGTAAGTTAACCCCTGAAACATCCTGCAGGGACCAGTGTAAGTTAACCCCTGAAACATCCTGCAGGGACCAGTGTAAGTTAACCCCTGAAACCTCCTGCAGGGACCAGTGTAAGTTAACCCCTGAAACATCCTGCAGGGACCAGTGTAAGTTAACCCCTGAAACATCCTGCAGGGACCAGTGTAAGTTAACCCCTGAAACATCCTGCAGGGACCAGTGTAAGTTAACCCCTGAAACCTCCTGCAGGGACCAGTGTAAGTTAACCCCTGAAACATCCTGCAGGGACCAGTGTAAGTTAACCCCTGAAACATCCTGCAGGGACCAGTGTAAGTTAACCCCTGAAACATCCTGCAGGGACCAGTGTAAGTTAACCCCTGAAACATCCTGCAGGGACCAGTGTAAGTTAACCCCTGAAACCTCCTGCAGGGACCAGTGTAAGTTAACCCCTGAAACATCCTGCAGGGACCAGTGTAAGTTAACCCCTGAAACATCCTGCAGGGACCAGTGTAAGTTAACCCCTGAAACATCCTGCAGGGACCAGTGTAAGTTAACCCCTGAAACATCCTGCAGGGACCAGTGTAAGTTAACCCCTGAAACATCCTGCAGGGACCAGTGTAAGTTAACCCCTGAAACCTCCTGCAGGGACCAGTGTAAGTTAACCCCTGAAACATCCTGCAGGGACCAGTGTAAGTTAACCCCTGAAACATCCTGCAGGGACCAGTGTAAGTTAACCCCTGAAACATCCTGCAGGGACCAGTGTAAGTTAACCCCTGAAACCTCCTGCAGGGACCAGTGTAAGTTAACCCCTGAAACATCCTGCAGGGACCAGTGTAAGTTAACCCCTGAAACATCCTGCAGGGACCAGTGTAAGTTAACCCCTGAAACCTCCTGCAGGGACCAGTGTAAGTTAACCCCTGAAACATCCTGCAGGGACCAGTGTAAGTTAACCCCTGAAACATCCTGCAGGGACCAGTGTAAGTTAACCCCTGAAACATCCTGCAGGGACCAGTGTAAGTTAACCCCTGAAACATCCTGCAGGGACCAGTGTAAGTTAACCCCTGAAACATCCTGCAGGGACCAGTGTAAGTTAACCCCTGAAACATCCTGCAGGGACCAGTGTAAGTTAACCCCTGAAACCTCCTGCAGGGACCAGTGTAAGTTAACCCCTGAAACATCCTGTAAGTTAACCCCTGCAGGGACCAGTGTAAGTTAACCCCTGAAACATCCTGCAGGGACCAGTGTAAGTTAACCCCTGAAACCTCCTGCAGGGACCAGTGTAAGTTAACCCCTGAAACATCCTGCAGGGACCAGTGTAAGTTAACCCCTGAAACATCCTGCAGGGACCAGTGTAAGTTAACCCCTGAAACATCCTGCAGGGACCAGTGTAAGTTAACCCCTGAAACATCCTGCAGGGACCAGTGTAAGTTAACCCCTGAAACCTCCTGCAGGGACCAGTGTAAGTTAACCCCTGAAACATCCTGCAGGGACCAGTGTAAGTTAACCCCTGAAACATCCTGCAGGGACCAGTGTAAGTTAACCCCTGAAACATCCTGCAGGGACCAGTGTAAGTTAACCCCTGAAACATCCTGCAGGGACCAGTGTAAGTTAACCCCTGAAACCTCCTGCAGGGACCAGTGTAAGTTAACCCCTGAAACATCCTGCAGGGACCAGTGTAAGTTAACCCCTGAAACATCCTGCAGGGACCAGTGTAAGTTAACCCCTGAAACCTCCTGCAGGGACCAGTGTAAGTTAACCCCTGAAACATCCTGCAGGGACCAGTGTAAGTTAACCCCTGAAACATCCTGCAGGGACCAGTGTAAGTTAACCCCTGAAACATCCTGCAGGGACCAGTGTAAGTTAACCCCTGAAACATCCTGCAGGGACCAGTGTAAGTTAACCCCTGAAACATCCTGCAGGGACCAGTGTAAGTTAACCCCTGAAACCTCCTGCAGGGACCAGTGTAAGTTAACCCCTGAAACATCCTGCAGGGACCAGTGTAAGTTAACCCCTGAAACATCCTGCAGGGACCAGTGTAAGTTAACCCCTGAAACCAGTGTAAGTTAACCCCTGAAGCCCAGTGTAAGTTAACCCCTGAAAGGGACCAGTGTAAGTTAACCCCTGAAGCCTCCTGCAGGGACCAGTGTAAGTTAACCCCTGAAACATCCTGCAGGGACCAGTGTAAGTTAACCCCTGAAACCTCCTGCAGGGACCAGTGTAAGTTAACCCCTGAAGCCTCCTGCAGGGACCAGTGTAAGTTAACCCCTGAAACATCCTGCAGGGACCAGTGTAAGTTAACCCCTGAAACATCCTGCAGGGACCAGTGTAAGTTAACCCCTGAAACATCCTGCAGGGACCAGTGTAAGTTAACCCCTGAAACCTCCTGCAGGGACCAGTGTAAGTTAACCCCTGAAACATCCTGCAGGGACCAGTGTAAGTTAACCCCTGAAACATCCTGCAGGGACCAGTGTAAGTTAACCCCTGAAACCTCCTGCAGGGACCAGTGTAAGTTAACCCCTGAAACATCCTGCAGGGACCAGTGTAAGTTAACCCCTGAAACATCCTGCAGGGACCAGTGTAAGTTAACCCCTGAAACAGGGACCAGTGTAAGTTAACCCCTGAAACATCCTGCAGGGACCAGTGTAAGTTAACCCCTGAAACATCCTGCAGGGACCAGTGTAAGTTAACCCCTGAAACCTCCTGCAGGGACCAGTGTAAGTTAACCCCTGAAACATCCTGCAGGGACCAGTGTAAGTTAACCCCTGAAACATCCTGCAGGGACCAGTGTAAGTTAACCCCTGAAACATCCTGCAGGGACCAGTGTAAGTTAACCCCTGAAACATCCTGCAGGGACCAGTGTAAGTTAACCCCTGAAACATCCTGCAGGGACCAGTGTAAGTTAACCCCTGAAACCTCCTGCAGGGACCAGTGTAAGTTAACCCCTGAAACATCCTGCAGGGACCAGTGTAAGTTAACCCCTGAAACATCCTGCAGGGACCAGTGTAAGTTAACCCCTGAAACATCCTGCAGGGACCAGTGTAAGTTAACCCCTGAAACCTCCTGCAGGGACCAGTGTAAGTTAACCCCTGAAACATCCTGCAGGGACCAGTGTAAGTTAACCCCTGAAACATCCTGCAGGGACCAGTGTAAGTTAACCCCTGAAACATCCTGCAGGGACCAGTGTAAGTTAACCCCTGAAACCTCCTGCAGGGACCAGTGTAAGTTAACCCCTGAAACATCCTGCAGGGACCAGTGTAAGTTAACCCCTGAAACATCCTGCAGGGACCAGTGTAAGTTAACCCCTGAAACATCCTGCAGGGACCAGTGTAAGTTAACCCCTGAAACCTCCTGCAGGGACCAGTGTAAGTTAACCCCTGAAACATCCTGCAGGGACCAGTGTAAGTTAACCCCTGAAACATCCTGCAGGGACCAGTGTAAGTTAACCCCTGAAACATCCTGCAGGGACCAGTGTAAGTTAACCCCTGAAACATCCTGCAGGGACCAGTGTAAGTTAACCCCTGAAACCTCCTGCAGGGACCAGTGTAAGTTAACCCCTGAAACAGGGACCAGTCCTGCAGGGACCAGTGTAAGTTAACCCCTGAAACATCCTGCAGGGACCAGTGTAAGTTAACCCCTGAAACCTCCTGCAGGGACCAGTGTCAGTTAACCCCTGAAACATCCTGCAGGGACCCGTGTAAGTTAACCCCTGAAGCCTCCTGCAGGGACCAGTGTAAGTTAACCCCTGAAACATCCTGCAGGGACCAGTGTAAGTTAACCCCTGAAACATCCTGCAGGGACCAGTGTAAGTTAACCCCTGAAGCCTCCTGCAGGGACCAGTGTAAGTTAACCCCTGAAGCCTCCTGCAGGGACCAGTGTAAGTTAGCCCCTGAAGCCTCCTGCAGGGCCCAGTCCTGCAGGGACCAGTGTAAGTTAACCCCTGAAGCAGGGACCAGTGTAAGTTAACCCCTGAAACATCCTGCAGGACCAGTGTAAGTTAACCCCTGAAACCTCCTGCAGGGACCAGTGTAAGTTAACCCCTGAAACATCCTGCAGGGACCAGTGTAAGTTAACCCCTGAAGCAGCAGGGACCAGTGTAAGTTAACCCCTGAAGCCTCCTGCAGGGACCAGTGTAAGTTAACCCCTGAAACCTCCTGCAGGGACCAGTGTAAGTTAACCCCTGAAACATCCTGCAGGGACCAGTGTAAGTTAACCCCTGAAACCTCCTGCAGGGACCAGTGTAAGTTAACCCCTGAAGCCTCCTGCAGGGACCAGTGTAAGTTAACCCCTGAAACATCCTGCAGGGACCAGTGTAAGTTAACCCCTGAAACCTCCTGCAGGGACCAGTGTAAGTTAACCCCTGAAACATCCTGCAGGGACCAGTGTAAGTTAACCCCTGAAACATCCTGCAGGGACCAGTGTAAGTTAACCCCTGAAACATCCTGCAGGGACCAGTGTAAGTTAACCCCTGAAACATCCTGAAGGGACCAGTGTAAGTTAACCCCTGAAGCCTCCTGCAGGGACCAGTGTAAGTTAACCCCTGAAACATCCTGCAGGGACCAGTGTAAGTTAACCCCTGAAACATCCTGCAGGGACCAGTGTAAGTTAACCCCTGAAACATCCTGCAGGGACCAGTGTAAGTTAACCCCTGAAACATCCTGCAGGGACCAGTGTAAGTTAACCCCTGAAGCCTCCTGCAGGGACCAGTGTAAGTTAACCCCTGAAGCCTCCTGCAGGGACCAGTGTAAGTTAACCCCTGAAGCCTCCTGTAGGGACCAGTGTAAGTTAACCCCTGAAACATCCTGCAGGGACCAGTGTAAGTTAACCCCTGAAGCCTCCTGCAGGGACCAGTGTAAGTTAACCCCTGAAGCCTCCTGCAGGGACCAGTGTAAGTTAACCCCTGAAGCCTCCTGCAGGGACCAGTGTAAGTTAACCCCTGAAACATCCTGCAGGGACCAGTGTAAGTTAACCCCTGAAGCCTCCTGCAGGGACCAGTGTAAGTTAACCCCTGAAGCCTCCTGCAGGGACCAGTGTAAGTTAACCCCTGAAGCCTCCTGCAGGGACCAGTGTAAGTTAACCCCTGAAACATCCTGCAGGGACCAGTGTAAGTTAACCCCTGAAGCCTCCTGCAGGGACCAGTGTAAGTTAACCCCTGAAACATCCTGCAGGGACCAGTGTAAGTTAACCCCTGAAGCCTCCTGCAGGGACCAGTGTAAGTTAACCCTTGAAGCCTCCTGCAGGGACCAGTGTAAGTTAACCCCTGAAGCCTCCTGCAGGGACCAGTGTAAGTTAACCCCTGAAACATCCTGCAGGGACCAGTGTAAGTTAACCCCTGAAACATCCTGCAGGGACCAGTGTAAGTTAACCCCTGAAACATCCTGCAGGGACCAGTGTAAGTTAACCCCTGAAGCCTCCTGCAGGGACCAGTGTAAGTTAACCCCTGAAACATCCTGCAGGGACCAGTGTAAGTTAACCCCTGAAACATCCTGCAGGGACCAGTGTAAGTTAACCCCTGAAACATCCTGCAGGGACCAGTGTAATTTAACCCCTGAAACATCCTGCAGGGACCAGTGTAAGTTAACCCCTGAAACCTCCTGCAGGGACCAGTGTAAGTTAACCCCTGAAACCTCCTGCAGGGACCAGTGTAAGTTAACCCCTGAAGCCTCCTGCAGGGACCAGTGTAAGTTAACCCCTGAAACATCCTGCAGGGACCAGTGTAAGTTAACCCCTGAAACATCCTGCAGGGACCAGTGTAAGTTAACCCCTGAAGCCTCCTGCAGGGACCAGTGTAAGTTAACCCCTGAAGCCTCCTGCAGGGACAGGTGTAAGTTAACCCCTGAAGCCTCCTGCAGGGACCAGTGTAAGTTAACCCCTGAAACATCCTGCAGGGACCAGTGTAAGTTAACCCCTGAAACCTCCTGCAGGGACCAGTGTAAGTTAACCCCTGAAACATCCTGCAGGGACCAGTGTAAGTTAACCCCTGAAACATCCTGCAGGGACCAGTGTAAGTTAACCCCTGAAACCTCCTGCAGGGACCAGTGTAAGTTAACCCCTGAAACATCCTGCAGGGACCAGTGTAAGTTAACCCCTGAAACATCCTGCAGGGACCAGTGTAAGTTAACCCCTGAAACCTGCTGCAGGGACCAGTGTAAGTTAACCCCTGAAACATCCTGCAGGGACCAGTGTAAGTTAACCCCTGAAACATCCTGCAGGGACCAGTGTAATTTAACCCCTGAAACATCCTGCAGGGACCAGTGTAAGTTAACCCCTGAAACATCCTGCAGGGACCAGTGTAAGTTAACCCCTGAAGCCTCCTGCAGGGACCAGTGTAAGTTAACCCCTGAAGCCTCCTGCAGGGACCAGTGTAAGTTAACCCCTGAAGCCTCCTGCAGGGACCAGTGTAAGTTAACCCCTGAAACATCCTGCAGGGACCAGTGTAAGTTAACCCCTGAAACCTCCTGCAGGGACCAGTGTAAGTTAACCCCTGAAACATCCTGCAGGGACCAGTGTAAGTTAACCCCTGAAACATCCTGCAGGGACCAGTGTAAGTTAACCCCTGAAACCTCCTGCAGGGACCAGTATAAGTTAACCCCTGAAACATCCTGCAGGGACCAGTGTAAGTTAACCCCTGAAACATCCTGCAGGGACCAGTGTAAGTTAACCCCTGAAACCTCCTGCAGGGACCAGTGTAAGTTAACCCCTGAAGCCTCCTGCAGGGACCAGTGTAAGTTAACCCCTGAAACCTCCTGCAGGGACCAGTGTAAGTTAACCCCTGAAACCTCCTGCAGGGACCAGTGTAAGTTAACCCCTGAAGCCTCCTGCAGGGACCAGTGTAAGTTAACCCCTGAAGCCTCCTGCAGGGACCAGTGTAAGTTAACCCCTGAAGCCTCCTGCAGGGACCAGTGTAAGTTCCCTCCTGAACATAATAATGGTGTACAATACCGACAAGTTAATAAGTATAATATATATACATTGTATCGTTATGGTGAAGCTTCCATGACTGTGTGGGAGACTACACTTTCTCGTCTTCACATCGGTCACACACGTCTCATGCATTGCTCTCTCATGGAGAGGCGCCTCTTCCACTCTGTGACAATGTCGGGTTACAATTTCAGCTTGCCATATTCTATTAAACTGTCCTGTCTATCAGCGAGCACGCAGAATTTATCTTAGACGTCGTCACTACTTTACTCTTTACTTTATCTTCCGTCCCTGCTGACGGCACCACCTTTGACTCAGATTTCCTCTTTGACATTTTGACAGCAACAGATTTATCACTAGAGATTTGTGAGCATGGTGTATATTTTCTTGTTGTACGGCATTTTTTTGCATTGCATTGTAGCATGGCCTCATATTAATCTCTGTAGAGTCTGCCAGTCTGTTTATATTGTATATGTGTTAGGCTAGCTGTCTGCATGACGAGGATGTCATGCATGCAACACTAATTGAGCTGTCAGTAGTAGTAACCATTAGTGTAAGGCTGGTTGACTAGTTTGTCTGAATCACTTGATGGTTGGCTCGTCTAATGTCAGTCTTGACTGTGCATGTGTGGAACAGCTGCTTCTTCCCTCATACCCTCTGGGTATTCCAGTTCAAACATAGTCATGAACGAAGGCAGGTTGTGACTGGTGGACTCAACACTTCTGTCTTCAATAAATGCCAGTAGAAACACTGTTTTCTTACCTAGTATCTCCACACCTCACTTCGATACACTGATGATAGCAATGAGTGACATATTTACGTCTCAATATGACTGTGTTAACAATACGAATGAATTCTTTATGAACGAGACTCAAAACTTTGCCATCTCCAAAATTTCCGACATAACCCTAATCCCACTTGACATGGAAGCAGCCATTAACAATATGCCTAGTCTCTGCCTCATGAAACTCCATGTTTATCAAAAATTGTAAGAAATCCATATCACATGCCTTAAATAATCTCTGGAGAGGAGCCTAGACACACGGAGAATCATCCTACAGTCTTTAAAAACAACGGCTTTAGCTCAGTTCCACAAAGGTGGCATCAAAGTGCGAGCAAAGAACAACAGACCGATTGAACTATCGTCCCACATTATAAAAATGGTAATTGAGGGACTTAACTACCTGACAATTATGAATTTAATTCGTGGTTTCTGATGCATTGGAAGACAAAAATGCGATGGCAAAAGCCTGCAACAAGTGTGATTATAGTACAATAGTGCATAAAATGCCAGTAGAAGGAATAATTGTAGTGGACAAATGGATTTTTAACTTTCTAACAAATGGAACGAAAGTAATAAACAGTAAACAGATTTAAGTCAGAGGCTGCCACAGCGAGAAGCTCTGTTCCCCAAAGCACAGTATTCGCCTGGGTGTTAGGCCACTATTGTGCGTGGCAGCCTGGGTGTTAGGCCACTGTAGTGGATCGCAGTCTGGGTGTTAGGCCACTGTTGTGGGTGGCAGTCTGGGTGTTAGGGCACTGTTGTGGGTGGCAGTCTGGGTGTTAGGGCACTGTTGTGGGTGGCAGCCTGGGTGTTAGGGCACTATTGTGGGTGGCAGTCTGGGTGTTAGGGCACTGTTGTGGGTGGCAGTCTGGGTGTTAGGCCACTGTAGTGGATCGCAGTCTGGGTGTTAGGGCACTGTTGTGGGTGGCAGTCTGGGTGTTAGGGCACTGTTGTGGGTGGCAGTCTGGGTGTTAGGGCACTGTTGTGTGTGGCAGTCTGGGTGTTAGGGCACTGTTGTGGGTGGCAGTCTGGGTGTTAGGCCACTGTAGTGGATCGCAGTCTGGGTGTTAGGGCACTGTTGTGGGTGGCAGTCTGGGTGTTAGGGCACTGTTGTGGGTGGCAGTCTGGGTGTTAGGGCACTGTTGTGGGTGGCAGCCTGGGTGTTAGGGCACTGTTGTGGGTGGCAGTCTGGGTGTTAGGGCACTGTTGTGGGTGGCAGTCTGGGTGTTAGGGCACTGTTGTGGGTGGCAGCCTGGGTGTTAGGGCACTATTGTGGGTGGCAGTCTGGGTGTTAGGGCACTGTTGTGGGTGGCAGTCTGGGTGTTAGGCCACTGTAGTGGATCGCAGTCTGGGTGTTAGGGCACTGTTGTGGGTGGCAGTCTGGGTGTTAGGGCACTGTTGTGGGTGGCAGTCTGGGTGTTAGGGCACTGTTGTGGGTGGCAGCCTGGGTGTTAGGGCACTATTGTGGGTGGCAGTCTGGGTGTTAGGGCACTGTTGTGGGTGGCAGTCTGGGTGTTAGGGCACTGTTGTGGGTGGCAGTCTGGGTGTTAGGACACTGTTGTGGGTGGCAGTCTGGGTGTTAGGGCACTGTTGTGGGTGGCAGTCTGGGTGTTAGGGCACTGTTGTGGGTGGCAGTCTGGGTGTTAGGGCACTGTTGTGGGTGGCAGCCTGGGTGTTAGGGCACTGTTGTGGGTGGCAGCCTGGATGTTAGGGCACTGTTGTGGGTGGCAGTCTGGGTGTTAGGGCACTGTTGTGGGTGGCAGTCTGGGTGTTAGGGCACTGTTGTGGGTGGCAGCCTGGGTGTTAGGGCACTGTTGCGGGTGGCAGCCTGGGTGTTAGGGCACTGTTGTGGGTGGCAGCCTGGATGTTAGGGCACTGTTGTGGGTGGCAGCCTGGGTGTTAGGGCACTGTTGTGGGTGGCAGCCTGGGTGTTAGGGCACTGTTGTGGGTGGCAGCCTGGGTGTTAGGGCACTGTTGTAGGTGGCAGCCTGGGTGTTAGGGCACTGTTGTGGGTGGCAGCCTGGGTGTTAGGGCACTGTTGTGGGTGGCAGCCTGGGTGTTAGGGCACTGTTGTAGGTGGCAGCCTGGGTGTTAGGGCACTGTTGTGGGTGGCAGCCTGGGTGTTAGGGCACTGTTGCGGGTGGCAGCCTGGGTGTTAGGGCACTGTTGCGGGTGGCAGCCTGGGTGTTAGGGCACTGTTGTGGGTGGCAGCCTGGGTGTTAGGGCACTGTTGCGGGTGGCAGCCTGGGTGTTAGGGCACTGTTGTGGGTGGCAGCCTGGATGTTAGGGCACTGTTGCGGGTGGCAGCCTGGGTGTTAGGGCACTGTTGTGGGTGGCAGCCTGGGTGTTAGGGCACTGTTGTGGGTGGCAGCCTGGATGTTAGGGCACTGTTGCGGGTGGCAGCCTGGGTGTTAGGGCACTGTTGTGGGTGGCAGCCTGGATGTTAGGGCACTGTTGCGGGTGGCAGCCTGGGTGTTAGGGCACTGTTGTGGGTGGCAGCCTGGGTGTTAGACAGACGATGCAACATTCCCCCAATGAAAAATAGGGACGCCATTAGTACACTAAGGGAAAACACAAGTGTTCTGGACCCAAGAATGTTCAACAGCCTCCACCCAGCCATAAAGGTCAGTACCAATAGACCCCTGGTTGTCTTCAAGAAAGAGCTGGACACATACCTAAAGACAATGCCGGATCACCCTGGCTGTGGTTCGTACCTTAGACTTCGTGCGGTTAATAGTAACAGCCTAGTTGATCAGGCCCTGAACCACCAGGAGGCCTGGTCATGAGCCGGGCTTCAAGGGCGTTGATCCCAGAAACACCCTTAAGGTCCAGGTAGGAAGTTAGACTGTTGTGGGTGGCAGCCTGGGTGTAAGGCCACTGTTGCGAATAGAAGCCTGAGTGTTAGACCACTGTTGTGGGTGGCAGCCTGGGTGTTAGGTCACTGTCGTGGGTGGCCTGCGTGCTAGGTCACTGTTGTGGGTGGCAGACAGAATGTTAGGCCACTGTTGTGGGTGGCGGCCTGGGTGTTAGGTCACTGTTGTAGGTGGCAGCCTGGGAGTTAGGCCACTGTTGTGGGTGGCAGCCTGTGTGTTAGGTCGCTGTCGTGGGTGGCATGAGTGCTAGGTCACTGTTATGGGTGGCAGCCTGGGTGTTAAACCACTGTTGTGGGTGGCAGCCTGGGTGTTAGGTCACTGACATGGGTGACCTGGGTGTTAGGTTACTGTTGTGGGTGGCAGCCTGGATGTTAAATCACTGTAGTGGATGGCAGCCTACGCGTTAGATCACTCTTTTTGGCCTGGGTGTTAGATCAGTGGTGTGGGTGGAAGCCAGAGTGTTAGATCACTGTTCTGGGTGGCCTGGGTGTTAGATCATTCTTGTGGGTGGCCTGAGTGTTAGATCACATTTGTGGGTGGCAGCTATAGTGTGAGATAACTGTTGTGGGTGGCAGCCTGATGATTAGACCTCTGTTGCGGGTGGCCTGGGTGTTAGGCCACTGTTGTGGGTGGCCTGCGTGTTAGATCACTGCTGTGGGTGGCCTGCGTGTTAGATCACTGCTGTGGGTGGCCTGGGTGTTAAATAAGTGTTCAGTGCGGCAACCTGACTGTTAGATCGCTGTTGTATGTGGTCTGGGTGTTAGGCCACTGTCGTGGGTGGATTGGGTGTTAGATCACTATTGCGGGTGGCAGCCTGAGTGTTAGATCACTGTTGTGGGTGGCCTGGGTGTTAGGTCACTTTTTGGGAGTGGGCTGGGTGTTAGACCACTGTTGTGGGTGGCAGCTTGGGTGTTAGGCCACTGTTGTGGGTAGCAACCTAGGTGTTAGGCCTCTGTCGTGGGTGGTCTGGGTGTTAGATCACCATTGTGGGTGACAGCCTGAGTGTTAGGCCATTGTTATGGGTGGCTTGGGTATTAGGCCACTGTTGTGGGTGGACTGGGTGTTAGATCAGTGTTGTGGGTGGCAGCCTGAGTTATAGATCACTGTTGTGGGTGGCCTCGTTGTTAGACCAGTGTTGTGGGAGGCCTGAGTGTTAGATCACTGTTGTGGGTGGCAACCTGGGTGTTCGGCCACTGTCGTGGGTGGTCTGGGTGTTAGATCAGTATTGTGGGTGGCAGCCTGAATGGTAGATCACTGTTGTGGCTGGCCTGGGTGTTAGATCAGTATTGTGGGTGGCAGCCTCAGTGTTAGACTACTGTTGTGGGTGGCCTGAGTGTTAGATCACTGTTGTGGGTGGCTTGGGTGTTAAATCACTGTTTTGAGTGGCCTGGGTGTTAGATCACTGTTGTGGGTGGCAGCCTGGGCGTTAGGCAACTGCTGTGGGTGGTAGCCTGGGTGTTACGTCAATGTCGTGGGTGGCAGCCTAGGTGTTAGGTCACTGTCTAGGGTGGCCTAGGAGTTAGGTCACTGTTGTGGGTGGCAGCCTGGGCGTTAGGCAACTGCTGTGGGTGGCAGCCTGGGTGTTAGGCCACTGTTGCGGGTGGCCTGCGTGTTAGGTCACTGTTGTGGGTGGCAGCATTGGTGTTAGGTCACTGTTGTGGGTTGCATTAGTGTTAGGTCACTGTTGTGGGTGGCATTAGTATTAGGTCACTGTTGTGTGTGGCAGCCTTCGTGTTAGGCCACTGTTGAAGGTGGCAGCCTGGGTGTTAGACCACTGTCGTGGGTGGCCTGGGTGCTAGGCCACTGTTGCAGGTGGCATCTTCGTGTTAGATCACTGTTGTGGGTGGCAGCCTGGGTGTTAGGTCAATGACGTGGGTGGCCTGGATGTTGATCAGTGTTGTGGGTGGCAGTCTGAATGTTAGTTCACTGTTGTGGGTGGCATGTGTGTTAGATAAGTGTTGTGGGTGGCAGTCTGAATGTTAGATCACTCTTGTGGGCGGCCTAGTTGTTAGATCAGTGTTGTGGGTGGCCTGAGTGTTAGATCATTGTTGTGGGTGACCTGGGTGTTAGGCCACTTTTGTGGGTGGCTTGGGTTTTAGATCACTGTTGTAGCTGGTCTGGGAGTTAGATCACTGTTGTGGGTGGTCTGGGTGTTAGGGCAATGTTGTGGGTGGCCTGAGTGTTAGATCACTGTTGTTGGTGGCCTGGGTGTTAGATCAGTGTTGTGTGTGGCAGTCTGACTGTTAGATCACTGTTGTGGGTGGCCTGGGTGTAAGACAACTGTTGTGGGTGGCATGGTTGTTAGATTAGTGTTGTGTGTGGCAGCCTTGGTGTTAGATCGCCGTTGAAGGTGGCCTAGGTGTTAAGTCACTGCTGAGGGTGGCAGCCTGGGTGTTAGATCACTGTTGTGGGTGACAGCCTGGGTGTAACGTCACTGTTGTGGGTTGCCTGGGTTTTAGATCACTGTTGTGGGTGCCCTGGGTGTTAGTTCACTGTTGTGGGTGGCCTAGGTGTTAGATCACTGCTGTGGGTGGCCAGGGTGTTAGATCACTGTTGTTGGTGGCATAAGTGTTAGATCACAGTTTTGGGTTGCAGCCTGGATGTTAGATCACTGTTGTAGGTGTCCTGGTTGTTAGATCACAGTTCTTGGTGGCAGCCTGGGTGTTAGATCACTGTCGTGGGTGGCCTCGGTTTTAGATCACTGTTATGGGAGGCAGCCTGGTTGTTAGATCACTGTTGTGAGTGGCCTGGGTGTTAAATCACTGTTGTGGGTGGCCTGGTTGTTAGATCACTGTCGTGGGTTGCAGCTTGGGTGTTAGATCACGGTTGTGCGTAGCCTTGGTGTTAGGTCACTGTTGTGGTTGGCAGCCTGGGTGTTAAATCACTGTTGTGGGTGGCCTGAATGTTAGATTTCTCTTGTGGGTGGCCTACGTGTTAGATCACTGTTGTGGGTGGCAGCCTGGGTGTTAGATTACTGTTTTGAGTGGCAGCGTGGGTGTTAGATCATTGTTGTGGGTGGCAGCCTGGGTGTTAGATCACTGTTTTGGTTGGCAGCCTTGTTGTTAGATCACTGTTTTGAGTGGCCACGGTGTTAGTTCACTGTTCTGGGTGGCCTGGATCTTAGATCACTGTTGTATGTGGCCTGGGTGTTAGATCACTGATGTGGGAGGCCTGAGTAAGTAAGTAAGTAAGTTTATTCAGGTATACACAAATACAGTTACATAGAATTATCATACATAGCAGCATATGTGTAGAGAACCTGGGATAACCCAAAAAAGTCAGACAGAGTGACTTATTCCCATTGGGGTCCTTTTACCTTATTATTATATTATAAAGGTTATAATATTTTCTTATTATTCTACAATGAAGATAACATCTTATTATCATACTAAAAAGACTATCTACTACACGAGTGTCATTAAGACTATCTACTACACGAGTGTCATTAAAACTATCTACAATACGAGGGTCATTACTAGGAATAAGGTAAAATTTACACGTATGTTAGCTAAAAAATATAAAATCATTCCCCTCCTTTTCTGTAGCTACATTCATCAGACACCTTTTGGCACTCTTCTTGAACTGGTTCATGCTATGACTGGCTTGGACATGTGCGGGCAGTCTGTTCCATTCCTTTATTGCTGTACAATAAAAGGCGTTTGAAGCCTGGCCACTGACTGTGGATACTACAAAGTTGTGCTCTCTCCCCCTAGTACTATGATTGCTTTGGTTCCCAACCTTGACAAAATTGACAGCGAGATATTCTGGACATTGTTTGTGAGCAATTTTATAAACATGATTTATCTTCAGTTGTTTTACTCTGTCTTCAACATTCAGCATATCCAACTGCTGTAATTCATCCTGTTAGGTCACTGCTGTGGGTGGCAGCCTGGGTGTTAAGTCACTGTTGTGGGTGGTAGCCTGGGTTTTAGATCACTGTTGTGGGTGGCAGCCTGGGTGTTAGATCACTGTTGAGGGTGGTAGCCTGGGTGTTAGATCACTGTTGAGGGTGGTAGCCTGGGTGTTAGATCACTGTTGTGGGTGGCAGCCACGGTGTTAGATCATTGTTGTGGGTGGTAGCCTGGGTGTTAGATCACTGTTTTGGGTGGTAGCCTGGGTGTTAGATCACTGTTGTGGGTGGCAGCCTGGGTGTTAGATCATTGTTGTGGGTGGTAGCCTGGGTGTTAGATCACTGTTGTGGGTGGTAGCCTGGGTGTTAGATCACTGTTGTGGGTGGTAGCCTAGGTGCTAGATCACTGTTGTGGGTCGTAGCCTGGGTTTTAGATCACTGTTGTGGGTGGCAGCCTGGGTGTTAGATCACTGTTGTGGGTGGTAGCCTGGGTGTTAGATCACTCCTGTGCGTGGAAGGCCTGGGTGTTAGATCACTGTTGTGGATGGGAGACTAGGTGTTAGATCACTGTTGTGGGTGGCAGCCTGGGTGTTAGATCACTGTTGTGGGTGACAGCCAGGGTGTTAGATCACTGTTGTGGGTGGCAGCCTGGGTGTTAGATCACTGTTGTGGGTGGTAGCCTAAGTGTTAGACCACTGTTGTGGGTGGCAGCCTGGGGGTTAGATCACTGTTGAGGGTGGCAGCCTGGGCGTTAGATCACTGTTGTGGGTGGCAGCCTGGGTGTTAGATCACTGTTGTGGGTGGCAGCCTGGGTGTTAGATCACTGTTGTGGGTGGTAGCCTGGGCGTTAGATCACTGTTGTGGGTGGTAGCCTGGTTGTTAAATCACTGTTGTGGGTGGTAGCCTGGGTGTTAGATCACTGTTGTGGGTGGCAGCCTGGGTGTTAGATCACTGTTGTGGGTGGTAGCCTGGGTGTTAGATCACTGTTGTGGGTGGCAGCCTGGGTGTTAGATCACTGTTGTGGGTGGCAGCCTGGGTGTTAGATCACTGTTGTGGGTTGCAGACTGGGTGTTAGATCACTGTTATAGGTGGTAGCCTGGGTGTTAGATCACTGTTGTGGGTGTCAGCCTGGGTGTTAGATCACTGTTGCGGGTGGCAGCCTTGGTGTTAGATCACTCTTGTGGGTGGCAGCCTGGGTGTTAGATCACTGTTGTGGGTGGCAGCCGGGGTGTTACATCACTGTTGTGGGTGGCAGCCTGGGTGTTAGATCACTGTTGTGGGTGGTAGCCTGGGTGTTAGATCACTGTTGTGGGTGGCAGACTGGGTGTTAGATCACTGTAGTGGGTGGTAGCCTGTGTGTTAGATCACTGTTGTGGGTGGCAGCCTGGGTGTTAGATCACTGTTGTGGGTGGTAGCCTGGGTGTTAGATCACTGTTGTGGGTGGCAGCCTGGGTGTTAGATCACTGTTGTGGGTGGCAGCCTGGGTGTTAGATCACTGTTGTGGGTGGCAGCCTGGGTGTTAGATCACTGTTGTGGGTGGCAGCCTGGGTGTTAGATCACTGTTGTGGGTGGCAGCCTGGGGGTGGCAGCCTGGGTAGATCACTGTTAGATCACTGTTGTGGGTGGCAGCCTGGGTGTTAGATCACTGTTGTGGGTGGCAGCCTGGGTGTTAGATCACTGTTGTGGGTGGCAGCCTGGGTGTTAGATCACTGTTGTGGGTGGCAGCCTGGGTGTTAGATCACTGTTGTGGGTGGCAGCCTGGGTGTTAGATCACTGTTGTGGGTGGCAGCCTGGGTGTTAGATCACTGTTGTGGGTGGCAGCCTGGGTGTTAGATCACTGTTGTGGGTGGCAGCCTGGGTGTTAGATCACTGTTGTGGGTGGCAGCCTGGGTGTTAGATCACTGTTGTGGGTGGCAGCCTGGGTGTTAGATCACTGTTGTGGGTGGCAGCCTGGGTGTTAGATCACTGTTGTGGGTGGCAGCCTGGGTGTTAGATCACTGTTGTGGGTGGCAGCCTGGGTGTTAGATCACTGTTGTGGGTGGCAGCCTGGGTGTTAGATCACTGTTGTGGGTGGTAGCCTGGGTGTTAGATCACTGTTGTGGGTGGCAGCCTGGGTGTTAGATCTGGGTGTTAGATCACTGTTGTGGGTGGCAGCCTGGGTGTTAGATCACTGTTGTGGGTGGCAGCCTGGGTGTTAGATCACTGTTGTGGGTGGCAGCCTGGGTGTTAGATCACTGTTGTGGGTGGTAGCCTGGGTGTTAGATCACTGTTGTGGGTGGCAGCCTGGGTGTTAGATCACTGTTGTGGGTGGCAGCCTGGGTGTTAGATCACTGTTGTGGGTGGCAGCCTGGGTGTTAGATCACTGTTGTGGGTGGCAGCCTGGGTGTTAGATCACTGTTGTGGGTGGCAGCCTGGGTGTTAGATCACTGTTGTGGGTGGCAGCCTGGGTGTTAGATCACTGTTGTGGGTGGCAGCCTGGGTGTTAGATCACTGTTGTGGGTGGCAGCCTGGGTGTTAGATCACTGTTGTGGGTGGCAGCCTGGGTGTTAGATCACTGTTGTGGGTGGCAGCCTGGGTGTTAGATCACTGTTGTGGGTGGCAGCCTGGGTGTTAGATCACTGTTGTGGGTGGCAGCCTGGGTGTTAGATCACTGTTGGGGGTGGCATCCTGGGTGTTAGATCACTGTTAGAGATCACTCAGCCTGGGTGTTAGATCACTGTTGTGGGTGGCAGCCTGGGTGTTAGATCACTGTTGTGGGTGGCAGCCTGGGTGTTAGATCACTGTTGTGGGTGGCAGCCTGGGTGTTAGATCACTGTTGTGGGTGGCAGCCTGGGTGTTAGATCACTGTTGTGGGTGGCAGCCTGGGTGTTAGATCACTGTTGTGGGTGGCAGCCTGGGTGTTAGATCACTGTTGTGGGTGGCAGCCTGGGTGTTAGATCACTGTTGTGGGTGGCAGCCTGGGTGTTAGATCACTGTTGTGGGTGGTAGCCTGGGTGTTAGATCACTGTTGTGGGTGGCAGCCTGGGTGTTAGATCACTGTTGTGGGTGGCAGCCTGGGTGTTAGATCACTGTTGTGGGTGGCAGCCTGGGTGTTAGATCACTGTTGTGGGTGGCAGCCTGGGTGTTAGATCACTGTTGTGGGTGGCAGCCTGGGTGTTAGATCACTGTTGTGGGTGGTAGCCTGGGTGTTAGATCACTGTTGTGGGTGGCAGCCTGGGTGTTAGATCACTGTTGTGGGTGGTAGCCTGGGTGTTAGATCACTGTTGTGGGTGGCAGCCTGGGTGTTAGATCACTGTTGTGGGTGGATCACTGTTGTGGGTGGCAGCCTGGGTGTTAGATCACTGTTGTGGGTGGTAGCCTGGGTGTTAGATCACTGTTGTGGGTGGCAGCCTGGGTGTTAGATCACTGTTGTGGGTGGCAGCCTGGGTGTTAGATCACTGTTGTGGGTGGCAGCCTGGGTGTTAGATCACTGTTGTGGGTGGCAGCCTGGGTGTTAGATCACTGTTGTGGGTGGCAGCCTGGGTGTTAGATCACTGTTGTGGGTGGCAGCCTGGGTGTTAGATCACTGTTGTGGGTGGCAGCCTGGGTGTTAGATCACTGTTGTGGGTGGCAGCCTGGGTGTTAGATCACTGTTGTGGGTGGCAGCCTGGGTGTTAGATCACTGTTGTGGGTGGCAGCCTGGGTGTTAGATCACTGTTGTGGGTGGCAACCTGGGTGTTAGATCACTGTTGTGGGTGGCAGCCTGGGTGTTAGATCACTGTTGTGGGTGGCTGCCTGGGTGTTAGATCACTGTTGTGGGTGGCAGCCTGGGTGTTAGATCACTGTTGTGGGTGGCAGCCTGGGTGTTAGATCACTGTTGTGGGTGGCAGCCTGGGTGTTAGATCACTGTTGTGGGTGGCAGCCTGGGTGTTAGATCACTGTTGTGGGTGGCAGCCTGGGTGTTAGATCACTGTTGTGGGTGGCAGCCTGGGTGTTAGATCACTGTTGTGGGTGGCAGCCTGGGTGTTAGATCACTGTTGTGGGTGGTAGCCTGGGTGTTAGATCACTGTTGTGGGTGGCAGCCTGGGTGTTAGATCACTGTTGTGGGTGGCAGCCTGGGTGTTAGATCACTGTTGTGGGTGGCAGCCTGGGTGTTAGATAACTGTTGTGGGTGGCCTGGGTGTTAGCCTGTTGTGGGTGGCAGCCTGGGTGTTAGATCACTGTTGTGGGTGGCAGCCTGGGTGTTAGATCACTGTTGTGGGTGGCAGCCTGGGTGTTAGATCACTGTTGTGGGTGGCAGCCTGGGTGGATCAGCCTGGGTGTTATATCACTGTTGTGGGTGGCAGCCTGGGTGTTTGATCACTGTTGTGGGTGGCAGCCTGGGTGTTAGATCACTGTTGGGGGTGGGTAGCCTGGGTGTTAGATCACTGTTGTGGGTGGCAGCCTGGGTGTTAGATCACTGTTGTGGGTGGAAGCCTGGGTGTTAGATCACTGTTGTGGGTGGTAGGGTGTTAGATCACTGTTGTGGGTGGCAGCCTGGGTGTTAGATCACTGTTGTGGGTGGCAGCCTGGGTGTTAGATCACTGTTGTGGGTGGCAGCCTGGGTGTTAGATCACTGTTGTGGGTGGCAGCCTGGGTGTTAGATCACTGTTGTGGGTGGTAGCCTGGGTGTTAGATCACTGTTGTGGGTGGCAGCCTGGGTGTTAGATCACTGTTGTGGGTGGCAGCCTGGGTGTTAGATCTCTGTTGTGGGTGGCAGCCTGGGTGTTAGATCACTGTTGTGGGTGGTAGCCTGGGTGTTAGATCACTGTTGTGGGTGGCAGCCTGGGTGTTAGATCACTGTTGTGGGTGGCAGCCTGGGTGTTAGATCACTGTTGTGGGTGGTAGCCTGGGTGTTAGATCACTGTTGTGGGTGGCAGCCTGGGTGTTAGATCACTGTTGTGGGTGGCAGCCTGGGTGTTAGATCACTGTTGTGGGTGGCAGCCTGGGTGTTAGATCACTGTTGTGGGTGGCAGCCTGGGTGTTAGATCACTGTTGTGGGTGGCAGCCTGGGTGTTAGATCACTGTTGTGGGTGGCAGCCTGGGTGTTAGATCACTGTTGTGGGTGGTAGCCTGGGTGTTAGATCACTGTTGTGGGTGGCAGCCTGGGTGTTAGATCACTGTTGTGGGTGGCAGCCTGGGTGTTAGATCACTGTTGTGGGTGGCAGCCTGGGTGTTAGATCACTGTTGTGGGTGGTAGCCTGGGTGTTAGATCACTGTTGTGGGTGGCAGCCTGGGTGTTAGATCACTGTTGTGGGTGGCAGCCTGGGTGTTAGATCACTGTTGTGGGTGGTAGCCTGGGTGTTAGATCACTGTTGTGGGTGGCAGCCTGGGTGTTAGATCACTGTTGTGGGTGGCAGCCTGGGTGTTAGATCACTGTTGTGGGTGGCAGCCTGGGTGTTAGATCACTGTTGTGGGTGGTAGCCTGGGTGTTAGATCACTGTTGTGGGTGGCAGCCTGGGTGTTAGATCACTGTTGTGGGTGGCATCCTGGGTGTTAGATCACTGTTGTGGGTGGCAGCCTGGGTGTTAGATCACTGTTGTGGGTGGTAGCCTGGGTGTTAGATCACTATTGTGGGTGTTAGCCTGGGTGTTAGATCACTGTTGTTAGTGGTAGCCTGGGTGTTAGATCACTGTTGTGGGTGGTAGCCTGGGTGTTAGATCACTGTTGTGGGTGGTAGCCTGGATGTTTGATCACTGTTGTGGGTGGCAGCCTGGGTGTTAGATCACTGTTGTGGGTGGCAGCCTGGGTGTTAGATCAATGTTGTGGGTGGTAGCCTGGGTGTTAGATCACTGTTGTGGGTGGCAGCCTGGGTGTTAGATCACTGTTGTGGGTGGCAGCCTGGGTGTTAGATCACTGTTGTGGGTGGCAGCCTGGGTGTTAGATCACTGTTGTGGGTGGCAGCCTGGGTGTTAGATCACTGTTGTGGGTGGCAGCCTGGGTGTTAGATCACTGTTGTGGGTGGCAGCCTGGGTGTTAGATCACTGTTGTGGGTGGTAGCCTGGGTGTTAGATCACTGTTGTGGGTGGCAGCCTGGGTGTTAGATCACTGTTGTGGGTGGCAACCTGGGTGTTATATCACTGTTGTGGGTGGTAGCCTGGGTGTTAGATCACTGTTGTGGGTGGCAGCCTGGGTGTTAGTTCACTGTTGTGGGTGGTAGCCTGGGTGATAAATCACTGTTGTGGGTGGTAGCCTGGGTGTTAGATCACTGTTGTGGGTGGTAGCCTGGGTGTTAGATCACTGTTGTGGGTGGCAGCCTGGGTGTTAGATCACTGTTGTGGGTGGTAGCCTGGGTGTTAAATCACTGTTGTGGGTGGTAGCCTGGGTGTTAGATCACTGTTGTGGGTGGCAGCCTGGGTGTTAGATCACTGTTGTGGGTGGCAGCCTGGGTGTTAGATCACTGTTGTGGGTGGCAGCCTGGGTGTTAGATCACTATTGTGGGTGGCAGCCTGGGTGTTAGATCACTGTTGTGGGTGGCAGCCTGGGTGTTAGATCACTGTTGTGGGTGGTAGCCTGGGTGTTAAATCACTGTTGTAGGTGGCAGCCAGGGTGTTAGATCACTGTTGTGGGTGGCAGCCTGGGTGTTAGATCACTGTTGTGGGTGGTAGCCTGGGTGTTAGATCTCTGTTGTGGGTGGCAGCCTGGGTGTTAGATCACTGTTGTGGGTGGCAGCCTGGGTGTTAGATCACTGTTGTGGGTTGCAGCCTGGGTGTTAGATCACTGTTGTGGGTGGCAGCCTGGGTGTTAGATCACTGTTGTGGGTGGTAGCCTGGGTGTTAGATCACTGTTGTGGGTGGTAGCCTGGGTGTTAGATCACTGTTGTGGGTGGCAGCCTGGGTGTTAGATCACTGTTGTGGGTGGCAGCCTGGGTGTTAGATCACTGTTGTGGGTGGCAGCCTGGGTGTTAGATCACTGATGTGGGTGGCAGCCTGGGTGTTAGATCACTGTTGCGGGTGGAAGCCTGGGTGTTAGATCACTGTTGTGGGTGGCAGCCAGGGTGTTAGATCACTGTTGTGGGTGGCAGCCTGGGTGTTAGATCACTGTTGTGGGTGGTAGCCTGGGTGTTAGATCACTGTTGTGGGTTGTAGCCTGGGTGTTAGATCACTGTTGTGGATGGCAGCCAGGGTGTTAGATCACAGTTGTAGGTGGTAGCCTGGGTGTTCGATCACTGTTGTGGGTGGCAGCCTGGGTGTTAGATCACTGTTGTGGGTGGCAGCCTGGGTGTTAGATCACTGTTGTGGGTGGCAGCCTGGGTGTTAGATCACTGTTGTGGGTGGCAGCCTGGGTGTTAGATCACTGTTGTGGGTGGTCGCCTGGGTGTTAGATCACTGTTGTGGGTGGCAGCCTGGGTGTTAGATCAATGTTGTGGGTGGCAGCCTGGGTGTTAGATCACTGTTGTGGGTGGTAGCCTGGGTGTTAGATCACTGTTGTGGGTGGTAGCCTGGGTGTTAGATCACTGTTGTGGGTGGCAGCCAGGGTGTTAGATCACAGTTGTAGGTGGTAGCCTGGGTGTTCGATCACTGTTGTGGGTGGCAGCCAGGGTGTTAGATCACTGTTGTGGGTGGCAGCCTGGGTGTTAGATCACTGTTGAGGGTGGCAGCCAGGGTGTTAGATCACTGTTGTGGGTGGCAGCCTGGGTGTTAGATTACTGTTGTGGGTGGCAGCCTGGGTGTTAGATCACTGTTGTGGGTGGCAGCCTGGGTGTTAGATCACTCTTGTGGGTGGCAGCCTGGGTGTTAGATCATTGTTGTGGGTGGCAGCCTGGGTGTTAGATCACTGTTGTGGGTGGCAGCCTGGGTGTCAGATCACTGTTGTGGGTGGTAGCCTGGGTGTTAGATCACTGTTCTGGGTGGCAGCCTGGGTGTTAGATCACTGTTGTGGGTGGCAGCCTGGGTGTTAGATCACTGTTGTGGGTGGCAGCCTGGGTGTTAGATCACTGTTTTGGGTGGCAGCCTGGGTGTTAGGTCACTGTTGTGGGTGGCAGCCTGGGTGTTAGATCACTGTTGTGGGTGGCAGCCTGGGTGTTAGATCACTGTTGTGGGTGGCAGCCTGTGTGTTAGATCACTGTTGTGGGTGGCAGCCTGGGTGTTAGATCACTGTTGTGGGTGGCAGCCTGGGTGTTAGATCACTGTTGTGGGTGGCAGCCTGGGTGTTAGATCACTGTTGTGGGTGGCAGCCTGGGTGTTAGATCACTGTTGTGGGTGGCAGCCTGGGTGTTAGATCACTGTTGTGGGTGGCAGCCTGGGTCTTAGACCACTGTTGTGGGTGGCAGCCTGGGTGTTAGATCACTGTTGTGGGTGGCAGCCAGGGTGTTAGATCACTGTTGTGGGTGGCAGCCTGGGTGTTAGATCACTGTTGTGGGTGGCAGCCTGGGTGTTAGATCACTGTTGTGGGTGGCAGCCTGGGTGTTAGAACACTCTTGTGGGTGGCAGCCTGGGTGTTAGATCACTGTTGTGGGTGGCTGCCTGGGTGTTAGATCACTGTTGTGGGTGGCAGCCTGGGTGTTAGATCACTGTTGTGGGTGGCAGCCTGGGTGTTAGATCTCTGTTGTGGGTGGCAGCCTGGGTTGTTAGATCACTGTTGTGGGTGGCAGCCTGGGTGTTAGATCACTGTTGTGGGTGGCAGCCTGGGTGTTAGGTCACTGTTGTGGGTGGCAGCCTGGGTGTTAGATCACTGTTGTGGGTGGCAGCCTGGGTGTTAGATCACTGTTGTGGGTGGCAGCCTGGGTGTTAGATCACTGTTGTGGGTGGCAGCCTGGGTGTTAGATCACTGTTGTGGGTGGCAGCCTGGGTGTTAGATCACTGTTGTGGGTGGTAGCCTGGGTGTTAGATCACTGTTGTGGGTGGCAGCCTTGGTGTTAGATCACTGTTGTGGGTGGCAGCCTGGGTGTTAGATCACTGTTGTGGGTGGCAGCCTGGGTGTTAGATCACTGTTGTGGGTGGTAGCCTGGGTGTTAGATCACTGTTGTGGGTGGCAGCCTGGGTGTTAGATCACTGTTGTGGGTGGCAGCCTGGGTGTTAGATCACTGTTGTAGGTGGCAGCCTGGGTGTTAGATCACTGTTGTGGGTGGCAGCCTGGGTGTTAGATCACTGTTGTGGGTGGCAGCCTGGATGTTAGATCACTGTTGTGGGTGGCAGCCTGGGTGTTAGATCAGTGTTGTGGGTGGCAGCCTGGGTGTTAGATCACTGTTGTGGGTGGCAGCCTGGGTGTTAGATCACTGTTGTGGGTGGCTGTCTGGGTGTTAGATCACTGTTGTGGGTGGCAGCCTGGGTGTTAGATCACTGTTGTGGGTGGCAGTCTGGGTGTTAGATCACTGTTGTGGGTGGCAGCCTGGGTGTTAGATCACTGTTGCGGGTGGAAGCCTGGGTGTTAGATCACTGTTGTGGGTGGCAGCCTGGGTGTTAGATCACTGTTGTGGGTGGTAGCCTGGGTGTTAGATCACTGTTGTGGGTGGCAGCCTGGGTGTTAGATCACTGTTGCGGGTGGAAGCCTGGGTGTTAGATCACTGTTGTGGGTGGCAGCCTGGGTGTTAGATCACTGTTGTGGGTGGCAGCCTGGGTGTTAGATCACTGTTGTGGGTGGTAGCCTGGGTGTTAGATCACTGTTGTGGGTGGCAGCCTGGGTGTTAGATCACTGTTGCGGGTGGAAGCCTGGGTGTTAGATCACTGTTGCGGGTGGTTGTCTTGGAAAAAGGACCTGAGAAGCCATTGGAAACATCTCGGACTGACTAGTTTTCTTGGCTTATCCTAAATTATGTTTTATTAACATTTTGCAGTTATAATTCGAGTGAAATAATCTTCTTGTTCTTGTTCTTGTTCTTGTTCTTCTTCTTCTTCTTCTTGTTCTTCTTCTTCTTCTTGTTCTTCTTCTTCTTGTTCTTCTTCTTCTTCTTCTTCTTCTTCTTCTTCTTCTTCTTCTTCTTCTTCTTCTTTTTCTTCTTCTTCTTCTTCTTCTTTTTATTCATTTTCTTCTTGCTTCTCTCTACTCCTGCTCCTCCTCCCACACTCCTGCCATCAAGCACCACCTGGGTTGGGGTGTGGGTGGTGATACGTGACTCCTGACCGAGCACTGATAGCGTGAACAAGGCTACCTTTATGAAGATGACCACCACCCACAACACAGCATTCACCACCCACAACACAGCAGACAATCAACACTAACACCACAGCAGTCACCACCCACAACACAGCATTCAACAACCACAGCCCAGCAGACAATCACCAATAACAGCACAGCAGTCACCACCCACAACACATCATTCACCATCCACAACACAGCAGACAATCACCACTCACAGCACAGCAGTCACCACCCATAACACAGCAGACAATCACCACCCACAACACAGCAGTCACCACCCATAACACAGCAGACAATCACTACCCACAACACAGCAGTCACCACCCACAACACAGCAGTCACCATCCACAACACAACAGACAATCACCACCCACAACACAGCAGTCACCACCCACAACACAGCAGACAATCACCACCCACAACACAGCAGTCACCACACACAACACAGCAGACAATCACCACCCACAACACAGCAGTCACCACCCACAACACAGCAGACAATCACCACCCACAACACAGAAGTCACCACACACAACACAGCAGTCACCACCCACAACACTGTAGACAATCATCACCCACAACACAGCAGTCACCACCCACAACACAGCAGACAATCACCACCCACAACACAGCAGTCACCACTCACAACACAGCAGACAATCACCACCCACAACACAACAGTCACCACCCACAACACAGCAGACAATCACCACCCACAACACAGCAGTCACCACCCACAGCACAGCAGACAATCACCACCCACAACACAGCAGTCACCACCCACAACACAGCAGTCACCGCCCACAACACAACAGACAGTCACCACCCACAACACAGCAGTCATCACCCACAACACAGCAGACAATCACCACCCACAACACAACAGTCACCACCCACAACACAGCAGACAATCACCACCCACAACACAGCAGTCACCACCCACAACACAGCAGACAATTACCATACCACAACACAGCAGTCACCACCCACAACAGATAATCACCACCCACAACACAGCAGTCACCACCCACAACACAGCAGACAACCACCACCCACAACACAGCAGTCACCACCCACAACACAGCAGACAATCACCACCCACAACACAGCAGTCACCACACAACACAACAGTCACCACCCACAACACAGCAGACAATCACCACCCACAACACAGCAGTCACCACCCACAATACAACAATCAGCACCCACAACACAGCAGACAATCACCACCCACAACACAGCAGTCACCACCCACAACACAGCAGAAAATCACCACCCACAACACAGCAGTCACCACCCACAACACAACAGTCACCACCCACAACACATCAGACAATCACCACCCACAACACAGCAGTCACCACCCACAACACAGCAGACAATCACCACCCACAACACAGCAGTCACCACCCACAACACAAGAGTCACCACCCACAACACAGCAGACAATCACAACCCACAACACAGCAGTCACCACCCACAACACAGCAGACAATCACCACCCACAACACAGCAGTCACCACCCACAACACAGCAGTCACCCCAACAACACAGCAGACACACATCACCCACAGCACAGCAGTCACCACCCACAACACAGCGGACAATCACCACCCACAACACAGCAGTGACCACCCACAACACAGCAGACAATCACCACCCACAACACAGCAGTCACCACCCACAACACAACAGTCACCACCCACAACACAGCAGACAATCACCACCCACAACACAGCAGTCACCACCCACAACACAGCAGACAATCACCACTCACATCACAGCAGTCACCACCAACAACACAACAGTCAACACCCACAACACAGCATACAATCACCACCCACAACACAGCAGTCACCACCCACAACACAGCAGACAATCACCAGTCACAACACAGCAGTCACCACCCACAACACAGCAGTCACCACCCACAACACAACAGACAATCATAACCCACAACAGAGCAGTCACCACCCACAACACAGCAGACTATTACCACCCACAACACAGCAGTCACCACCCACAACACAGCAGACAATCACCACCCACAACACAGCAATCACCACCCACAACACAACAGTCACCACCCACAACACAGCAGTCACCACCCACAACACAGCAGACAATCACCACCCACAACACAGCAGTCACCACCCACAACACAACAGTCACCACCCACAACACAGCAGACAATCACCACCCACAACACAGCAGTCACCACCCACAACACAGCAGACAATCACCACCCACAACACAGCAGTCACCACCCACAACACAACAGTCACCACCCACAACACAGCTGACAATCACCACCCACAACAGAGCAGTCACCACCCACAACACAGCAGTCACCACCCACAACACAACAGTCTCCACCCACAACACAGCAGACAATCACCACCCACATCACAGCAGTCACCACACACAACACAGCAGACAATCACCACCAACAACACAGCAGTCACCACCCACAACACAGCAGACAATCACCACCCACAACACAGCAGTCACCACCCACAACACAGCACACAATCACCACCCGCAACACAGCAATCACCACCCACAACACAACAGTCACCACCCACAACGCAGCAGACAGTCACCACCCACAACACAGCAGTCACAGCAGTCACCACCCACAACACAGCAGACAATCACCACCCACAACACAGCAGTCACCACCCACAACACAGCAGACAAACATCACCCACAACACAGCAGTCACCCCCCACAACACAGCAGACAATCACCACCCACAACACAACAGTCACCACCCACAACACAGCAGACAATCACCACCCACAACAAAGCAGACACCACCCACAACACAGCAGACAATCACCACCCACAACACTGCAGTCACCACCCACAACACAACAGACACCACCCACAACACAGCAGACAATCACCACCCACAGCACAGCAGTCACCACCCACAACACTACAGTCACCACCCACAACACAGCTGACAATCACCACCCACAACAGAGCAGTCACCACCCACAACACAGCAGTCACCACCCACAACACAACAGTCACCACCCACAACACAGCAGACATTCACCACCCACATCACAGCAGTGACCACGCACAACACAGCAGAGAATCACCACCCACAACACAGCAGTCATCACCCACAACACAACAGTCACCACCCACAACACAGCAGACAATCACCACCCACAACACAGCAGTCACCACCCACAACACAGCAGTCACCACCCACAACACAGCAGACAAATATCACCCACAACACAGCAGTCACCACCCACAACACAGCAGACAATCACCACCCACAACACAACAGTCACCACCCACAACACAGCAGACAATCACCACCCACAACACAGCAGTCACCACCCACAACACAAATGACAATCACCATCCATAACACAGCAGTCACCACCGACAACACAGCAGACAATCACCACCCACAACACAGCAGTCATCACCCACAACACAGCAGTCACCACCCTCAACACAACAGTCACCACCCACAACACAGCAGACAATCACCGCCCACAACACAGCAGTCACCACCCACAACACAGCAGACAATCACCATCCACAACACAGCTGTCACCACCCACAACACAACGGACAATCACCACCCACAACACAGCAGTCACCACGAACAAGACAGCAGTCACCACCCACAACACACCAGACAATCACCACCCACAACACAGCAGACAATCACCACCCACAACACAGCAGTCACCACCCACAACACAGCAGACAATCACCACCCACAACACAGCAGTCACCACCCACAACACAGCAGACAATCTCCACCCACAACACAGCAGTCACCAACCACAACACAACAGTCACCACCCACAACACAGCAGACAATCATCACCCACAACACAACAGTCACCACCCACAACATAACAGTCACCACCCACAACACAGCAGACAATCACCACCCACAACACAGCAGTCACCACCCACAACACAGCAGAAAATCACCACCCACAACACAGCAGTCACCACCCATAACACAACAGTCACCACCCACATCACAGCAGACAATCACCACCCACAACAGAGCAGTCACCACCCACAACACAGCAGGCAATCACCACCCACAACACAGCAGTCACCACCCACAATACAACAGTCATCACCCACAACACAGCAGACAATCACCACCCACAACACAGCAGTCACCACCCACAACACAGCAGACAATCACCACGCACATCACAGCAGTCACCACCCACAACACAGCAGTCACCACCCACAACAGAGCAGACAAACATCACCCACAACACAGCAGTCACCACTCATAACACAGCAGACAATCACCACCCACAACACAACAGTCACCACCCACAACACAGCAGACAATCACCACCCACAACACAGCAGTCACCACCCATAACACAGAAGACGACACACCACCCACAACACAGCAGTCACCACCCACAACACAACAGTCACCACCCACAACACAGCAGACAATCACCACACACAACACAGCAGTCACCACCCACATCACAGCAGACAATCACCACCCACAACACGGCAGTCACCACCCACAACACAACAGACACCACCCACAACACAGCAGACAATCACCACCCAACCCACAGCAGACAATCACCAACCACAACACAGCAGTCACTACCCAGAACACAGCAGTCAACACCCGCAACACAACAGACAATCACCACCCAAAACACAGCAGTCACCACCCACAACTCAGCAGACAATCACCACCCACAACACATCAGTCACCACCCACAACACAGCAGACAATCACCACCCACATTACAGCAATCACCACCCACGACACAACAGTCACCACCCACAACACAGCAGACAATCACCACCCACATCACTGCAGTCACCACCCAAAACACAGCAGACAATCACCACCCACAACACAGCAGTCACCACCCACAACCCAACAGTCACCACCCACAACACAGCAGACAATCACCATCCACAACACAGCAGTCACCACCCACAACACACCAGACAATCACTACCCACAACACAGCAGTCACCACCCACAACACAGCAGACGATCACCACCCACAACACAGCAGTCACCACCCACAACACAGCAGTCACCACCCACAACACAGCAGACAATCATCACCCACAACACAGCAGTCACCACCCACAAAACAGCAGACAGTCACCACCCACAACACAACAGTCACCACCCACAACACAGCAGACAATCACCACCCACAACACACCAGTCACCACCCACAACACAGCAGACAATCACCACCCACAACACAGCAGTCACCACCCACAACAGAGCAGACAATCACCACCCACAACACAGCAGTCACCACCCACAACACAGCAGACAATCACCACCCACAACACAGCAGTCACCAACCACAATACAACAGTCACCACCCACAACACAGCAGACAATCATCACCCACAACACAACAGTTACCACCCACAACATAAAAGTCACCACCCACTACACAGCAGACAATCACCACCCACAACACAGCAGTCATCACCTACAACGCAGCAGACAATCACCACCCACAACACAGCAATCACCACCCACAACACAACAGTCACCACCCACATCACAGCAGACAATCACCACCCACAACACAGCAGTCACCTCCCACAACACAGCAGGCAATCACCACCCACAACACAGCAGTCACCACCCACAACACAACAGTCTCCACCCCCCACAACATAGCAGACAATCACCACCCACAACACAGGAGTCACCACTCACAACACAGCAGACAATCACCACCCACAACACAGCAGTCACCACCCACAACACAGCAGTCACTACCCACAACACAGCAGACAAACATCACCCACAACACAGCAGTCACCACCCACAACACAGCAGACAATCACCACCCACAACACAACAGTCACCACCCACAACACTGCAGACAATCACCACCCACAACACAGCAGTCACCACCCATAACACAACAGACAGTCACCACCCACAACACAGCAGTCACCACCCACAACACAACAATCACCACCCACAACACAGCAGACAACCACCACCCACAACACAGCAGTCACCACCCACAACACAACAGACAATCACCACCCACAACACAGCAGTCACCACCCACAACACAACAGTCACCACCCACAACTCAGCAGACAATCACCACCCACAACACAGCAGACAATCACCACCCACAACACAGCAGTCACTACCCACAACACAGCAGGCTCCACCCGCAACACAACAGACAATCACCACCCACAACACAGCAGTCACCACCCACAACTCAACAGACAATCACCACCCACAACACAGCAGTTACCACCCACAACACAGCAGGCAATCACCATCCATAACACAGCATTCACCACCCACGACACTACAGTCACCACCCACAACACAGCAGACAATCACCACCCACGTCACAGCAGTCACCACACACAACACAGCAGACAATCACCACCCACAACACAGCAGTCACCACCCACAACACAACAGTCACCACCCACAACACAGCAGACAATCACCACCCACAACACAGCAGTCACCACCCACAACACAGCAGACAATCACCACCCACAACACAGCATTCACCACCCACAACACAGCAGACAATCACCACACACAACACAGCAGTCACCACCCACAACACAGCAGTCACCACCCACAACACAGCAGACAATCATCACCCACAACACAGCAGTCACCACCCACAAAACAGTAGACAATCACCACCCACAACACAAGTCACCACCCACAACACAGCAGACAATCACCACCCACAACACAGCAGTCACCACCCACAACACAGCAGACAATCACCACCCACAACACAGCAGTCACCACCCACAACACAACAGTCACCACCCACAACACAGCAGACAATCATCACCCACAACACAAAAGTCACCACCCACAACACAGCAGACAATCACCACCCACAACACAGCAGTCACCACCCACAACACAGCAGACAATCCCCACCCACAACACAGCAGTCACCACCCACAACACAACAGTCACCACCCACAACACAGCTGACAATCACCACCCACAACACAGCAGTCACCACACACAACACAACAGTCACCACCCACATCACAGCAGACAATCATCACCCACAACACAGCAGTCACCACCCACAACACAGCAGACAATCACTACCCACAACACAGCAGTCACCACCCACAACACAGCAGACAATCCCCACCCACAACACAGCAGTCACCACCCACAACACAACAGTCACCACCCACAACACAGTTGACAATCACCGCCCACAACACAGCAGTCACCACCCACAACACAGCAGACAATCACCAACCACAACACAGCAGTCACCACCCACAACACAGCAGTCACCACCCACAACACAGCAGATAATCATCACCCACAACACAGCAGTCACCACCCACAAAACAGAAGACAATCACCACCCACAACACAACAGGCAATCTCCACCCACAACACAGCAGACAATCACCACCCACAACACAGCACTCACCACCCACAACACAACAGTCACCACCCACAACACAGCAGACAATCACTACCCACAACACAGCAGTCACCACCCACAACACAACAGTCACCACCCACAAAACAGAAGACAATCACCACCCACAACACAACAGGCAATCTCCACCCACAACACAGCAGACAATCACCACCCACAACACAGCAGTCACCACCCACAACACAACAGTCACCACCCACAACACAGCAGACAATCACTACCCACAACACAGCAGTCACCACCCACAACACAACAGTCACCACCCACAAAACAGAAGACAATCACCACCCACAACACAACAGGCAATCTCCACCCACAACACAGCAGACAATCACCACCCACAACACAGCAGTCACCACCCACAACACAACAGTCACCACCCACAACACAGCAGACAATCACTACCCACAACACAGCAGTCACCACCCACAACACAGCAGTCACCACCCACAACACAACAGTCACCACCCACAACACAGCAGACAATCACTACCCACAACACAGCAGTCACCACCCACAACACAGCAGTCACCACCCACAACACAACAGTCACCACCCACAACACAGCAGACAATCACTACCCACAACACAGCAGTCACCACCCACAACACAACAGTCACCACCCACAAAACAGAAGACAATCACCACCCACAACACAACAGGCAATCTCCACCCACAACACAGCAGACAATCACCACCCACAACACAGCAGTCACCACCCACAACACAACAGTCACCACCCACAACACAGCAGACAATCACTACCCACAACACAGCAGTCACCACCCACAACACAACAGTCACCACCCACAAAACAGAAGACAATCACCACCCACAACACAACAGGCAATCTCCACCCACAACACAGCAGACAATCACCACCCACAACACAGCAGTCACCACACACAACAAAGGAGACAATCACCACCCACAACACAGCAGTCACCACCCACAACACAGCAGATAATCATCACCCACAACACAGCAGTCACCACCCACAAAACAGAAGACAATCACCACCCACAACACAACAGGCAATCTCCACCCACAACAAAGGAGACAATCACTTCCCACAACACAGCAGTCACCACCCACAACACAACAGTCACCACCCACAACACAGCAGACAATCACCACCCACAACACAGCAGTCACCACCCACAACACAACAGTCACCACCCACAACACAGCTGACAATCACCACCCACAACACAGCAGTCACCACACACAACACAACAGTCACCACCCACATCACAGCAGACAATCATCACCCACAACACAGCAGTCACCACCCACAACACAGCAGACAATCACTACCCACAACACAGCAGTCACCACCCACAACACAGCAGACAATCCCCACCCACAACACAGCAGTCACCACCCACAACACAACAGTCACCACCCACAACACAGTTGACAATCACCGCCCACAACACAGCAGTCACCACCCACAACACAGCAGACAATCACCAACCACAACACAGCAGTCACCACCCACAACACAGCAGTCACCACCCACAACACAGCAGATAATCATCACCCACAACACAGCAGTCACCACCCACAAAACAGAAGACAATCACCACCCACAACACAACAGGCAATCTCCACCCACAACACAGCAGACAATCACCACCCACAACACAGCACTCACCACCCACAACACAACAGTCACCACCCACAACACAGCAGACAATCACTACCCACAACACAGCAGTCACCACCCACAACACAACAGTCACCACCCACAAAACAGAAGACAATCACCACCCACAACACAACAGGCAATCTCCACCCACAACACAGCAGACAATCACCACCCACAACACAGCAGTCACCACCCACAACACAACAGTCACCACCCACAACACAGCAGACAATCACTACCCACAACACAGCAGTCACCACCCACAACACAACAGTCACCACCCACAAAACAGAAGACAATCACCACCCACAACACAACAGGCAATCTCCACCCACAACACAGCAGACAATCACCACCCACAACACAGCAGTCACCACCCACAACACAACAGTCACCACCCACAACACAGCAGACAATCACTACCCACAACACAGCAGTCACCACCCGCAACACAGCAGTCACCACCCACAACACAACAGTCACCACCCACAACACAGCAGACAATCACTACCCACAACACAGCAGTCACCACCCACAACACAGCAGTCACCACCCACAACACAACAGTCACCACCCACAACACAGCAGACAATCACTACCCACAACACAGCAGTCACCACCCACAACACAACAGTCACCACCCACAAAACAGAAGACAATCACCACCCACAACACAACAGGCAATCTCCACCCACAACACAGCAGACAATCACCACCCACAACACAGCAGTCACCACCCACAACACAACAGTCACCACCCACAACACAGCAGACAATCACTACCCACAACACAGCAGTCACCACCCACAACACAACAGTCACCACCCACAAAACAGAAGACAATCACCACCCACAACACAACAGGCAATCTCCACCCACAACACAGCAGACAATCACCACCCACAACACAGCAGTCACCACACACAACAAAGGAGACAATCACCACCCACAACACAGCAGTCACCACCCACAACACAGCAGATAATCATCACCCACAACACAGCAGTCACCACCCACAAAACAGAAGACAATCACCACCCACAACACAACAGGCAATCTCCACCCACAACAAAGGAGACAATCACTTCCCACAACACAGCAGTCACCACCCACAACACAACAGTCACCACCCACAACACAGCAGACAATCACCACCCACAACACAGCAGTCACCACCCACAACACAGCAGTCACCACCCATAACACAGCAGACAATCTCCACTCACAACATAGCAGTCACCACCCACAACACAGCAGACAATCACCACCCACAACACAGCAGGCAATCACCACCCACAACAAAGCAGTCACCACCCACAACACAGCAGACAATCACCACCCACAACGCTGCATTCACCACCCACAACACAACAGTAACCACCCACCACACAGCTGACAATCACCACCCACAACACAGTAGTCACCACCCACAGCACAGCAGTCACCACCCACAACACAGACAATCACCACCCAAAACACAGCAGTCACCACCCACAACACAGCAGACAATCTCCACCCACAACACAGCAGTCACCACCCACAACTCAACAGTCACCACCCACAACACAGCAGACAATCACCACCCACAACACAGCAGTCACCACCCACAACACAGCAGACAATCACCACCCACAGCACAGCAGTCACCACCCACAACACAGCAGACAATCACCACCCGCAACACTGCAGTCTCCAACCACAACACAACAGTCACCACCCACAACACAGCAGACAATCATCACCCACAACACAACAGTCACCACCCACAACATAACAGTCACCACCCACAACACAGCAGACAATCACCACCCACAACACAGCAGTCACCACCCACAACACAGCAGACAATCACCACCCACAACACAGCAGTCTCCACCCACAACACAACAGTCACCACCCACATCACAGCAGACAATCACCACCCACAACACAGCAGTCACCACCCACAACACAGCAGGCAATCACCACCCACAACACAGCAGTCACCACCCACAACACAACAGTCACCACCCACAACACAGCAGACAATCACCACCCACAACACAGCAGTCACCACCCACAACACAGCAGACAATCACCACCCACAACACAGCAGTCACCACCCACAACACAGCAGTCACCACCCATAACACAGCAGACAAGCATCACCCACGACACAGCAGTCACCACCCACAACACAGCAGACAATCACCACCCACAACACAACAGTCACCACCCACAACACAGCAGACAATCACCACCCACAACACAGCAGTCACCACCCATAACACAGCAGACAATCACCACCCACAACACAACAGTCACCACCCACAACACAGCAGGCAATCACCACCCACAACACAGCAGTCACCACCCACAACACAGCAGACAATCACCACCCACAACACAGCAGTCACCTCCCACAACACAACAGTCACCACCCACAACACAGCAGACAATCATCACCCACAACACAAAAGTCACCACCCACAAAACAGCAGACAATCACCACCCACAACACAGCAGTCACCACCCACAACACAGCAGACAATCCCCACCCACAACACAGCAGTCACCACCCACAACACAACAGTCACCACCCACAACACAGCTGACAATCACCACCCGCAACACAGCAGTCACCACACACAACCCAACAGTCACCACCCACATCACAGCAGACAATCATCACCCACAACACAGCAGTCACCACCCACAACACAGCAGACAATCACCACCCACAACACAGCAGTCACCACCCACAACACAGCAGACAATCCCCACCCACAACACAGCAGTCACCACCCACAACACAACAGTCACCACCCACAACACAGCTGACAATCACCGCCCACAACACAGCAGTCACCACCCACAACACAGCAGACAATCACCAACCACAACACAGCAGTCACCACCCACAACACAGCAGTCACCACCCACAACACAGCAGATAATCATCACCCACAACACAGCAGTCACCACCCACAAAACAGAAGACAATCACCACCCACAACACAACAGGCAATCTCCACCCACAACACAGCAGACAATCACCACCCACAACACAGCAGTCACCACCCACAACACAACAGTCACCACCCACAACACAGCAGACAATCACCACCCACAACACAGCAGTCACCACCCACAACACAGCTGACAATCACCACCCACAACACAGCAGTCACCACCCACAACACAACAGTCACCACCCATAACACAGCAATCACCACCCACAACACAGCAGACAATCACCACCCACAACACAGCAGTCACCACCCACAACACAACAGTCACCACCCGCAACACAGCAGACAATCACCACCCACAACACAGCAGTCACCACCCACAACACAGCTGACAATCACCACCCACAACTCAGCAGTCACCACCCACAACACAACAGTCACCACCCATAACACAGCAGACAATCACCACCCACAACACAGCAGACAATCACCACCCACAACACAGCAGTCACTACCCACAACACAGCAGTCACCACCCGCAACACAACAGACAATCACCACCCACAACACAGCAGTCACCACCCACAACTCAGCAGACAATCACTACCCACAACACAGCAGTTACCACCCACAACACAGCAGACAGTCACCACCCACAACACAGCAATCACCACCCAGGACACAACAGTCACTACCCACAACACAGCAGACAATCACCACCCACATCACAGCAGTCACCACCCACAACACAGCAGACAATCACCACCCACATCACAGCAGCCACCACCCACAACACAACAGTCACCACCCACAACACAGCAGACAATCACCACCCTCAACACAGCAGTCACCACCCACAACACAGCAGACAATCACCACCCACAACACAGCAGTCACCACCCACAACACAGCAGTCACCACCCACAACACAGCAATCATCACCCACAACACATCAGTCACCACCCACAAAACAGCAGACAATCACCACCCACAACACAACAGTCACCACCCACAACACAGCAGACAATCACCACCCACAACACAGTCACCACCCACAACACAGCAGACAATCACCACGCACAACACAGCAGTCACCACCCACAACACAACAGTCACCACCCACAACACAGCAGACAATCACCACCCACAACACAGCAGTCACCACCCACAACACAGCAGACAATCACCACCCACAACACAGCAGTCACCACCCACAACACAACAGTCACCACCCACAACACAGCTGACAATCACCACCCACAACACTGCAGTCACCACCCACAACACAGCAGACAATCACCACCCACAACTCAGCAGTCACCAACTGCAACACAGCAGTCACCACCCACAACACAGCAGACAATCATCACCCACAACACAGCAGTCACCACCCACAAAACAGCAGACAATCACCACCCACAACACAACAGTCACCACCCACAACACAGCAGACAATAACCACCCACAACACAGCAGTCACCACCCACAACACAGCAGACAATCACCACCCACAACACAGCAGTCACCACCCACAACACAACAGTCACCACCCTCAACACAGCAGACTGTGATGTAGTTCAGCTGGGCTTGTGAGGTCTCTGGGGAGACCTAATTTAACCAATTATATGGTCACACCTTGACTTGGCAAATGTCTGTAGCCACGCCCACGTCTGAGGTCTTTTGTTCTTGACGGCGTCAGACCTAGGCGTCAGGTCGTACATGTGGTTGTGGAGGGTGCTTGGACCACCATAAAAGCCCATGGAAGAGCATGATCAGGAGATTCGAGCGGAGCTGCTGCTGGGGTGCAGAGCTCCTGAGCAGAGACTTCGAGCGGTGCTGCTGCTAGGGTGCAGGGCTGGGGAGAAGGCTGCTGAAGTCTCTGGAGGAGACTGTTGGAGGCATTGGGCAGAGTACTGGCTTGGCGCAGTACTCGTGCTGTGTAGGTCTTGGGACCTGTGGCTTAGTTCCTGTGATGAACTGCCCTCTGAACTATATTGTAAGTTATATTCATTTTGGTCAAGTTGATTGTGTTCCCTGTCTCACTGCTTATGTGTACCACCCCATTTATCTAAACCACAATAATGTTCTCCTGTTTCCAAATATATTATTGTACAAAGACTTAATAATAAACTGTGTTTGAGTAGAATAGTAATATTCACTGCCCACCGTTATTTATTCTTTTTTCTTATATTTTATTATGTTTATATGAGTGAAGAATGGGCGAGGCATATGTTAGTGAGTAGTGTAGAGTTAATGAGAGTGTCGTGGTGGTCACCACTGACCTGTCATTACCTACCTACCTCCGCTAATCATCTCACTCCTACCACCTCGCCTGCCTCTCCCTGCCTACATAATCCCTTACTCCCATATTCCCCACTTATATCCTATTCAATCATTACCCCCCTACATGACATGGTGTCTAAGCGGTGGTGGTTCTTATTATTTTTATAGTAGGAACCAGTCCCATGTGTCTTATTTTTGACTGCTCGGTTATACTTGTTATGCTACCATTTGCTACCACTTTTTTTTTTCTTGTGTGTGTAAAATCTAAAGTGAATATCTGTATGATATTATAATCCTAGTGACCTTAACTGTCCTTTTTTGACGGTGGGTCTAAATAATTGTTTGAGTGTAATATTATATTTGGTGGAGTTGGTTGTTGGTTTGAGATAAATGGTGGAGAATATCAGTATTTGGGTGAGACTTTTGGGGGAAGCAATTACTGGCCGAAATTGAATATTTACAGAGGAATGAGAAGTCACCTAGCCCGCCTTGGAAGACTTACCCACAACTGTCACCCATTGAAGAGTTGCCTATGATTGCTGTCCACCTGATGTGCCCAGTCACCCAGCTGATATGCCCAGTCACCCAGCTGATGTGCCCCAGTAGATGTATTGCTGCCCTGGTCTGTCATCCAGTGTAGTGGGTGTCTGTCTGCGTCATCCAGCCTCTGTGACCACCCACGGACCGCCAGTTACCCGCAGTTGCCAGGGATGGGTGACCGCACCTGCTGTTGATGACCTGAAGTGACCTCACCTCACCCCGAGCAACTGACCATTGCCTGCTACTGCTGATGTTGGCTGCTGTGATGCTGTCTGCTATGCTGTGGCCGTGCTGTGATGCTGTCTGCTATGCTGTGGCCGTGCTGTGTGCTGCTGTGATATGGCCTTGCTATGATGTTGAGATGCTGCGGCCGTGCTGTGATGCTGGGACCGTGCTGCGATGCTGTGGCCGTGCTGTGTGCTGCTGTGATGCGGCCGTGCTGTGATGTTGAGATGCTGCGGTCGTGCGGTGATGTTGAGATGCTGCGGCCGTGCTGTGATGCTGGGACCGTGCTGCGATGCTGTGGCCGTGCTGTGTGCTGCTGTGATACGGCCGTGCTGTGATGCTGCGATGCTGCCTAGCTCAAGAGGAGGAGATGGCGGTGATGCTGCAGTGGTGTGTGAGGGATTCTGACTGATGTGCCAGGACAGGAGAATCTACTATGAAGGAGCTGCCATCCTCGGAGATGTGGAAGGACGTGAGCCGCGGAGATGGACTCCAGCTGCTGGGACCAGCCTGCTATCAAGGGCGGTATGGAGGTGTATCCTGCCTTGCTGGTCGACCTGTACGACTGGTATGCGGGGATGTCCTGCCAGCCATGAGAGACAATTGAGAGTGTGTGATGTCCCCAGCCTACTTTGACTTGCCAGAAGTGTTAGTGTTACCTGTGTGAAATAAGGTGACCTTGAATACGGTCCAGTGTTTATGGCCACCTTGTTTTATGAGGCCAGTGAATCCTAGTAGTGGCATAGGATAATGGAGGGTCTTAGCTGCGATGCCTGCCCTGTCTCGATTTTCAGATGTCGTAGTGTGCATGTGAAGTGTGCCGAAAATGCGACCTTGGTGGTCGTGAAGTGGTCCAGTTGCAGTTACTTGAAAGAATGCAACCCGTTGGAGCAGTTTTCCACGCCATAGAAGCCTAGAGAGGTTTGGCCCAATGGTTAACGTGCGAGGGTGACTAGCATTGGCTAGTGCATTTCTAGTAGAAGTAGGGAAGGCACTGGAGCCCGATATTTAGGTTTAAGGAGAAATGACGGGTAAGGAGGCTTTGCACCAGAGAGCAACTATTATACTGGTCAACTGTGAGGTGTACTGATTATGCTGCCTTGTGGTAGTTGAGGAGGTTGAGGGAAATATATGTAATTGAATAATTTTGTATTATGTATAATTTTGTCTTTGTATTGTAATAGAATTAAGGGGTTAGGATTAAAATAGTCTAATAACTAGGACAAATTGTCTTAGTACTCAGACATTTTAAACTGAGGGAGAAAGGGGGATGTGATGTAGTTCAGCTGGGCTTGTGAGGTCACACCTTGCCTTGGCAAACGTCTGTAGCCACGCCCACGTCTGAGGTCTTTTGTTCTTGACGGCGTCAGACCTAGGCGTCAGGTCGTACACGTGGTTGTGGAGGGTGCTTGGACCACCATAAAAGCCCAAGGAAGAGCATGATCAGGAGATTTGAGTGGAGCTGCTGCTGGGGTGCAGAGCTCCTGAGCAGAGACTTCGAGCAGAGCTGCTGCTGGGGTGCAGGGCTCGGGAGAAGGCTGCTGAAGTCTCTGGAGGAGACTGTTGGAGGCATTGGGCAGAGTACTGGCTTGGCGCAGTACTCGTGCTGTGTAGGTCTTGGGACCCGTGGCTTAGTTCCTGTGATGGATAGGATAGGATAGGATAGGATAGGATTTCGTTCGGATTTTTAACCCCGGAGGGTTAGCCACCCAGGATAACCCAAGAAAGTCAGTGCGTAATCGAGGACTGTCTAACTTATTTCCATTGGGGTCCTTAATCTTGTCCCCCAGGATGCGACCCACACCAGTCGACTAACACCCAGGTACCTATTTGCTGCTAGGTGAACAGGACAACAGGTGTAAGGAAACGTGTCGAAATGTTTCCACCCGCCGGGAATCGAACCCGGGCCCTCCGTGTGTGAAGCGGGAGCTGTAGCCACCAGGCCACCGGGCCACCATATCCTATTCAATCATTACCCCCCTACATGACAAGACAATCACCACCCACAACACAGCAGACAATCACCACCCACAACACAGCAGTCACCACCCACAACACAGCAGACAATCACCACCCACAACACAGCAGTCACCACCCACAACACAGCAGACAATCACCACCCACAACACAGCAGTCACCACCCACAACACTGCAGACAATCACCACCCACAACACAGCAGTCACCACCCACAACACAGCAGACAGTCACCACCCACAACACAGCAGTCACCACCCACAACGCAACAGTCACCACCCACAACACAGCAGACAATAACCACCCACAACACAGCAATCAACACCCACAACACAGCAGACAATCACCACCCACAACACAGCAGTCACCACCCACAACACAACAGACAATCACCACCCACAACACAGCAGTCACCACCCACAACACAGCAGTCATCACCCACAACACAGCAGTCACCACCCACAACACAGCAGTCACCACCCACAACACAGCAGACAATCACTGCCCACAACACAGCAGACAATCACCACCCACAACACAGCAGACAGTCATTTCATAAAGGTTATTTGGTGCGTTCTTGCAGCGGGGTTCAAAGATAAAGGCTTTGAGGCTTCTTTCTTTATTTGCGATATCTGGGTACACAAGAAGTGTATTTGTGCCCATGGCCCCTAGGGGCCATGCCAGCGAGGGGAGAGAAGTAGGCCTTGCTGACTCTAGGATGCCTGGGCACCAAGTGTGATAGAGGCAGGGGTAGGCAGGCTGAAGTGGCATGCCCACCAGGGAGAAACTGTGGGAACTAGGCATGTAGGCTTCTGGGCGTAACTACGGGTCAGATACATATACCCAGGTAAGTGTACTAACTCGTGATGTACTACTATTGACTGCACAGCTGAGTATAAAGTTGCGAGTTAGTCACTTATCATAAACCCCATTGGCTATATTTTGCTCGGCCATCTACCCATGGTCGACCCTGACCATGACCGGCTGTAAAAAAAAACTTGGTCTCTCTCTCTCGCAGGAACAGGGCACAGAACACAGAATAAAAACTTATATATGTATATATATATATATATATATATATATATATATATATATATATATATATATATATATATATATATATATATATATATATATATATATATATATTTATATACATATGGACATGGAAAAAAAAAACTTCCTACAGGGAGGGAAGAAAAACAAAGGATGTGCTTAAATATCGTGGTCTAAGGCAGTGATCCTCGGAGGCATCATTGCATGCTTTCCTGCATCTGGACAGATACTGCAACACAGGAGACATTGCTGCGGCTGAGCTGTGGCGTAACAGGATATGATCTCTGGAGCGATGAAGCAGTTATCGTAGTTGCAGCTGCAGGGTTGTGATGAATGGGATCTTGATACAAAGAATTCTTCAAAACTTGTCCAACCTTTGGACGAAGACCTACTTCGACTAGTGGATGGTACCACTATGACCCCGCCTCCTCCTGCTTCGCCTCACCTGACTACAGTATATAAGCCACGTCTACGGCCCTATGCTGTACATTCTACAAGATTGATGGACTGAACACATCGATTCCAGGCTGAGGGACTGATTACCTCCAACTCCTCCTCTCCTTACACCTTTCTGCTTTGTATTGGACCGATGAAGTCACTGTGTAGTGAAACGTTTCTTCTTTAAAGATTCCCATATGTTGCATAAGTGTCTCAATCTTCAGCTGCAGGGTTCACTCATCCTGGGGCACAACCTGCTGGTGCCCTCGAGTGAGGCGTCGTCAGTACTCGGCAACTGGGTAGGACTTCTGGCAAGCCACTCAGGAGGACTTTTCTCGACTGGTACCGTTGCTGGGGCTGCTACTGCCAGCGAGCGTGGAGTGAGTCATGGCAGATATGACTCGGCGAAACATCTGGAAGTCGTAACATACACCATATTGGAGTGAGCGGGCTAGCAGTCAAAGTAACATCATCTTTGCGCATGCTGCACAAAGATGATGTTTGTTATATAGTCCAATTACTTGGACTATATAACAAACTTTGTCCCATAAAAACTAAGCAGATTACGAATAAACGGCTAGGTTGCCCATGGCTAACTAACTACATACTAAGATCCATTGATAAGAAACATCAATATGAAAATCAACATAGGCAGGGCCTAATACACATAGATATTATTAAACACTATTCATCAGTTCTCACCAAACTAATAAGAAAGGCCAAGAAATTGTACTATTCCAGCAGATTTACCGAAACAAAAGGAGATATAAAAAAGAACTGGAAAACATTCTCTCAGATTCTGGGCACCCACAAACTGAAAAAAAACTAGGGATATTGTCCTAACTAAACCGAATGAAACACAACTACAGCCTATTGATAAAGTTAACAAGTTAAATGACTTCTCAACCAGAGGATAAAATTCCGCCATTAAAATCCCAGGTACCAATGCCCGAGCAAGTGATTACCTAGATGGGAATTTCCCAACCTCCTTCTGTCTTCCACCTACTGAACCCACTAATTCACCTAAAAATAAATCAGGGAATCTGTCTCAAGTCCCACCATTATTGTACAAGCGAGTGGCTCATGTCCTCTCGCCTGACATTTCACTACTTTTTAACAAGTCACTAGAAACTAGCACTGTCCCGACACTACTCAAGACAGCAAGGGTTACACCAATACACAAAGGTGGTGATTCCACAGACGTAAATAACTACAGGCCAATCTCAAACTTACCTTTGCTATCCAAAATCTTCGAGAAACTAGTGCACAAGAGATTATATTCGTTTATTACAGCACAAGCATACTCATCCCCTGCCAATTTGGCTTCAGAAAAAAACAAAAGCACAAGTGATGTAATTGTGAAAATGCTAGACCTGCTTTACACAGCAATGGAAAATAAGGAATATCCATTAGGACTCTTTATTGACCTAAGGAAAGCTTTTGATACAGTTGACCAAGGCATCCTACTCCAAAAACTTGACCATTACGGTATAAGAGGCCAAGCACTTATATATTTCAAATCCTACCTTGCTAATAGGCATCACTACGTCACCATTAAGGACACAACCTCATATACACAACCACTTGATACTGGAGTGCCACAGGGAAGTGTCCTTCGTCCTCTGCTCTTCCATATATCAATGGTCTTTCCAACGTATCACAACACCTGAAAGTTAGTTTAATATCTTTATTATGCACCCCATACCCATCCTGTGGGCGGTAGTCAAAAGATTACAGAGGTACATAATGGGTCCAGGGACTGGACCCCAAAGTTATGATAGCTGAACTAGTTACAAAGGTAATGGACTCCAGGTAGATCTGGTCACAATCATGGCAAGTTACAGAGGTAATGAACCATCTACACTCCTATACATGGTTACAGTCATGAACAAATTACAAAGTAATGAACCACTGATACATCCACACCTTGTCACAATTGTAATGAGTTTTAAATACAAATATTAAGTGGGTCATACACCCACACGAGCGCGCGCGCACACACATACACACACGAGGGCGTACGCACAGACACATGCACACGAGAGTACAAATATATGCATACACACAAGCACGGACGCACACACACACACACACACACACACACACACACACACACACACACACACACACACACACACACACACACACACACACACACACACACACACACACACACACACACACACACACACACACACACACACACACACACACACACACACACACACACACACACGCACACACACACACACACACACACAAACACACACGTGGTAATGCTTTATTTACAGCTAGCAAAGTCAGGGTATTTCTCCAGAATGGTCTGTAATATATCACTGTGGATAAAATACTTTGCCATTTCTTGAACATTTCTGAGTGAGTTGTCTCTAAATTCATTAATCTGATCGCACTCCAGTACATAATGACGCAGGGTGTGACAATAGTCCATCTGGCAAAGTTTACATTTCGTTTGGTCTACATCTGGTGGTGGTGATTTAACCTGCCATAGATACTTGTAACCCAGCCGGAGCCGGGCAGTAGTGACATCCAAGAGTCTGCTTATTTTGTTGGATGCATCATAGACATGTGGCTCCTCCTGTATGATGGAATGATGATAGATGGACTGACTTGTGTCAGTCTCCCTAAGTCTTAAGTCAATAAAGTTCAATCGAAGTTCTTTTCGTATAATTGTTCTCAAATGCTAACTGACAACCCAAGATTGTAATCTACTCCCTCTTTGAAAGCATACAGCTTAGGCAATTTATCAGTTCTATCATGCATCTGAAGACCAATGTGAGATGGAATCCACAGCATGTGCGCTCTGACTCCACTGTCCACAATCTTACCTTATCTATGTCTGGCTTCTGACACAAGCATGCCACAATTTATACTTAATGAGTTGAGAGCATTTATGGATGACAGAGAATCAGTTACAATTAAAGTGTCAACCGTAGATACATGGACGCATTTGAGTGCAAGGAGTATGGCAAACAGTTCTGTTTGAAGGGTAGAGGCCCAGTTATTGATGCGTGCTCCAATTTTTTTATGAGAACCATCACTCTGCATGACAACAGTAGCACTAACAGCTGCACCAGTGGACTGGTGAACAGAACCATCAACGTAAATAATTTGTGAAAGATTGTTCTGTGTGACTAAGTTATCAATACAGCTTAAGGCATCATGTTTGGCTTCAAGACGAAGCTTTGGTTGTGATTTAAGAAGTGTTTTTGGGGGAAATGGAGGAATGGTAGTTTGGAATGGGGTAATATCCCATGGAGCAGGGAATTGTCTCTGTTGCCTAACTTGACATAGATCATGTAGCTGGTTCATGCGGAGGTCGGTTCCAGTTTTTTCGATCCATCTGGAAGGATGTTCACCAGTGCTGAGGAAAGTTTGGAGGGCTTCTGTGCAGGGGTTTGAATGGGCTAACCTGAGCTTATTGACCCCAATAAGGATATTTCTTTCAGTAACACGATTTCTAATGCTTGGAATATTAAGTTCTTTCCGCATATTTAAAATTTTGGCAGTACGAGGGCATCCTAGGATGATCCTCATTGCTTCGTTTTGCAGTTTTTCCAGCCCTCCAAGCTTCCAGTCAGACACGAGTGCAAGTAGTGGCGCCGCATAATCAACCAATGATCTAATATAAGCAAGATACATCATTTTCACAATTTTAACATTAGCTCCATACCTGGGATGAAAAACTGCCACAACTCTCAGCCTTTCTTTGTATTGAAGACAAAGTCTCGTTACAACAGGCCCAGATAGTGGAATCTCAAAGCCTAGATACCTGTATCTGTTTACATATTCTAGCAGAGACCAATCATGCAACTGGATCTGACGAACTGTGCCTCTCTGTCGAGGAGGACGCCTGTTGAGTATCTTTGTTTTATCCCCTGAGATTATTAACCCCAGGTCCTGACACGAGGCTAGTACATGATTAAGAATGTTTTGGGTGTTGGAGAATCCGGTGGTGTGAATCATTATATCATCAGCAAAACTAATCACATAATGATGGGGCTGGCTAGGCATAACATTAAGTGAGGCATTAATCAGAATATTGAATAGGGTGGGACTAAGCACACCTCCCTGTGGGGTTCTTAATTCAAAATCTTTAGTTACACTTCTGTGTCCCTGGAATAACACAGACGACTTTCTGTTGGACAGGTAGCCTTTAATCCAGCAGAGAAGCCATCCTCCAACATCCATTCTGGCAAGTTCACTAATGATTACATGTCGGTTGGCTACATCAAAAGCGGATTTAAGGTCAAGGAATGTAGTGTATGAGCTGTCAGTGTGCAGAGTGAGAAAGGTGGTAATGCAATGATGCACACTCCTTCCATGCATGAAGCCATGCAACCGGAGAGACAAGAATTGCTTAATTCTGTGCATAAGACGATTAAGAATCATCCTTTCGAATGTTTTACACAAGCAGCTAGTAAGGGATATTGGGCGAAATAAGTTTTGTTGATTGGGCTTCGGAATGGGAATAATGAGGCTGTTGGTCCATGCTTTAGGGAGCTCCCCAGTGTCATAGCTGATGTTATATAATTCAAGTAAAGGATTACCTGGTACCAATTCTCTTTGCTGACGACACGACTTATGTCATCTCCCACCCAAATCTTGCCTCACTCAACACCATTGTTAATGAAGTGCTACAAAAAATATCAACTTGGATGACTGCCAATAAACTCACACTTAATACTGACAAATCCTTCTACATTATGTTTGGTAACAAAACAGGTGTTGCACAACTGAATATTATGATTGACAACACTCTTATTGCTAAACATAATGAGGGAAAATTCTGGGCCTTCACCTTGACAGCAACCTGAATTTCAGCACCCATATCCAACACGTAGCAAAAAAAAAAAAAAAAAGCATCCAAAACGGTTGGGATACTCTCTAAGATACGTTACTGTTTACCGCAAGCAACCCTGGTCACACTATACTATTCACTCATCTATCCCTACCTCACCTATGCCATTTGTGCCTGGAGATCAACAGTAGCAACCCACCCAAAACCAATAATAACCCAACAAAAAGCCGCACTAAGAATTATCACACAATCCAATCCCAGGCAACACTGCCCCCCCCCCCCCTCGTTTTCAAAGCCCTAAACTTACTCTTCAGAGCATCCACACTTACTACTGTGCAACCAACCTTTACAGAACCATAAATTCCAATATTAACCCTGAACTAAAATGCTTTCTTGATAGTTGTGACAAGACCCAATAGACACAATACCAGACACAAAAATCTCTATGACATTCCCCGTGTTCAGCTAAATCTATACAAATGTTCCATGTACATTAAAGAGCCTAAAATTTGGAACTGTCTACCTGAAAACTCTAGAACCTCAGACTCGGCCGGCATTTTCAAAACTACCGTCAAGAATCATCTTATCTCCCTAACACACCCCACCATCAACTAACTACATGAAAACCATCCATTCATGTACACACACACTCATCCTCCCGACCCAAATAACTATGAACATAAAATTGCCTGAGATACTCCAATACAGATCTAAATGGATTGTGAAAACGTGCAATTGCATTAAGTTTTATAACCTGCATGAACTGTATCACTGTAGGCAACAAGAGCATCTCACCCCTCCATGGAAGATGTGTTTATTTAATATCACATACCTGCAAGTCCCTCCCAAGAACCTCATTGTTAGTAATCCTTTCCTTAAATCACTTGTTAAAGCAACTGCTCAAGAAGAAATTTCTCGCCTAGCTGGTAGTAATAAGTTATCACAAGTTATATACACTGATGGATCTAAACAGGAGTCTTCTGGCAGGGCTGCATCTGCTCTTGGTGCCACCTCTCTAGTTAAGAACGACAGATAATAAACTTGTTGAAGTAGGCATAAGAATTAACAACTGGGCGTCTACATTGCAAACTGAACTGTTTGCAATCCTAATGGCACTAAAGCTAACTTATGACACTGAGCTTGACTCTATTATTATTACTGATTCTATGTCATCACTGAAGACTCTTAACTCATATAGTGACTCCAACAACATGCTCATTGGAGAAGTCAGGTATAGATACTCAAAAATTAGGGACAAAGGAATTAATATACAATTGCTATGGATCCCATCACACATTGGATTGCTCCTTCATGATAAAGTTGATATGTGAGCCAAGAAGAGTACCCAGAAGGAGAATGTAGAATATAACTTTGGTATATCTGTGTCTAGCATTAGGAATAATATTAGGAGAGAAGTAAATAATGAAAATGATTGTTATAGGAATGCAGTTAGAAGCCTGAGTAGATCTATAACCCACTATGATAACATGAACGTAGATAAGTATGTTTATGGAGCAACTTGCAATGTGAACAGACTGACTGATGTTGTAGTGGCCAGGCTTAGGCTTGGTTACAAGTACTTCTGGGAGTTTGGGAGACACACAGATGATGATCAAACTAAATGTAAATTATGTGATCAGGCATATGGTCACTCTCTTGAACACTATGTGCTTAATTGTCCACTTATTGAGGAATACAGAGACAGACAGTATAATAACCTATGTGACATGTCAAGATATCTTATTAATGAAAATAAGATACCAGATATACTAAGCAAATTTGGTAAATTTGCTTGTAACAGAAAAGTGAACTATAGATATGTAGATATAAATCCATATGTATTCCTGTTAACCCTTTGGGGCCTAGTTCCTAGGCCTTTTGTGTATCCATATGCTCTCGCGCTACCGTCCACAGGATGGATATGGGGTGCACAGTAAACTAGCCACTTCGGTGGCAAAATATAAATCTAGGAGCTTTAATAGTATTACAGAGTACTGTAAAAAAAAAATATTTTATAAAATACCGCTCCATATATATCATTTTCGGTGTAGTATACGGAACGTGGACGTGTGTAATTCCCTGTAAGTGAACGCGTTTTATTCCTGTCAGTCAGGCAGTGGCCAGGACAGGAGCAGACGAGAGGTGTGTTTAGTTCAGTGCCAGACGAGTGATCACGGGGTAAAGTCATCATGTTTGGGTAGGTAATTTTGGTAAGTTTTTTAATGTATTCTATTTTGTGTATTTTCTGGTGCTCTCATGTTTATTTGTAAGTCCCTAGTATGCAGAGGCCTGTTTAAGCGAGAGTACTGTATGGTGTTTTGCCTGCTGGTAATTAGTCTACCAGGAAGAAGTGAAGATGGGGGGGGGGTGTCATGGAGCCTCCTTATTCATAAATGTTCATTTATTTTGTTTAACTCATTAGTAGCAGTGTGCTAGTGAGTTAATGTGAACTGGAGTGTGGTTTTTTTTTGTATGTAAGTTCCTATTATTATATTATATATTTTTTTGTATAGGTGAGTTTTTGTGTCCTTCCTTATACAACGTTAATTATTTGCATTCCTGCTTAATTTGTGTGAGTACATGCTGACCCAAGGTTCCCTTTGTTTTTAGAGTAATTTTATAACCCCCAGACAGCAGTGTGAGCAGCCTTTAGGAGCCAAGAACATTTTATTAAGTTACGACATCAAAGCCGTAAGATGGAGGCCTGCAGTGAAGAATTATCATGTTAAGAATGATAATTCAAATTTGAAACCTGAAGAGTCTTTAAAGGAAGGATTATTAGTAGTATATTTTTTCAGATGTAATAATTTTTCTGCCTGATCTTTCTGTACACATTTAGTGATTTAGGGAGTTATTAATAATAATTCAATGTGCATATAATAATCATTTCATGTACCTATGTGCTTTGCTGTGTTTTATTAGACTGGGTGGAGCCTGTTTACCAGTCTGGGTGCCAGCCTGTAGGTATTACAGATGATTTACCTTTTCCAGGTGTTGACCTACTACTAGGCAACAATGTTATGGGTCTTCTCAAAAGTGAGGAATGTTTGGTTTGGAGGGACCCTGATTTAAAAGGTGTTAAGGTGAAAACTATTGCTATTGTGACTGAAAAATTTTCAAAGTGTACTATGTGTAGCCAGGTGAACAAGGGAAGAACTTCTGTGCCTCGCCTTGATCTTTTTCCTGACTGTGGTGACGATTTGGGCCTGGGGAGCCTGTTCATTGAGTCTGACCTGCAGGAGACTCTGGGCATTGATGAACCGGCCCTGGTCAAACCCGGTTTAGGAGAGGGGGGTCTCGGTGCTGGCATGGGAGAGAATACCCTGACTCTGAAGCAGTTGATTGAGGTCCAGGGATGTGGTGACTCCCTGGAGTTTACCTGGAGAGGGTTTCGGGAGTCAATGCTCCCGCGGCCCGGTCTGAGACCAGGCCTCATGGTGGACCAGGGTCTGATCAACCAGGCTGTTACTGCTGGCTGCACGCAAGCTGACGTACGAACCACAGCCCAGTTGGTCAGGTACTGACTTTAGGGGCCTGTCTAGAGCCTTCTTGAAGACAGTCAGGGGCCTATTGGTAATCCCCCTTATGTATGCTGGGAGGCAATTGAGCAGTCTTGGGCCCTGGACACTTATTGTGTTGTCTCTCAATGTACTCGTGGCGCCCCTGCTTTTCATCGGAGGAATGTTGCATCTCCTGCCGAGTCTTTTGCTTTCATAGGGAGTGATTTTCGTGTGCAAGTTTGGTACCAATCCCTCCAGGACCTTCCAAGTGTATATTATCCTGCATCTCTCTCTCGCATGCGTTCCAGGGAATACAAATCAAGGACCTTCAACCGATCCCAGTAGCTTAAGTGCCTTATCGTACTTATGTGTGCCATGTAAGTTCTTTGCACACTCTCCAGGTCTGCAATATCGCCATCCTTCATGGGGGCCGTTAGTGTACAGCAGTATCCTAGCCTAGAGAGCACAAGCGATTTGAAGAGAATCATCATGGGCTTGGCATCCCTAGTTTTGAAGGTTCTCATTATCCATCCAATCATTTTCCTAGCAGATGAGGTAGATACATTGTTGTGGTCTTTGAAGGCGAGATCCTCTAACATTATCACTCCCAGGGCCTTCACATTACTTTTCCGCTCTATTGCATGGTTAGAATTTGTTGTATACCCTCACACATTTTTAATTTCTTTGTGATGCGGTTCAGATGGGCTTGTGAGGTCTCTAGGGAGACCTAATTATATGGTCACACCTGCTCGTTGAACTTCATATTGTTTTCAGTGGCCCATTTGAGGATTTGGTTGATGTCCGCTTGGAGTCTCACGGTGTCTTCGATGGAGGTCACTGCCATGGTAATCCAGGTGTCATCCGCAAAGGAAGACATGGAGCTATGGCTTACATCTCTGTCTATGTCAGAAATGAGGATGAGGAATAGAATGGGAGCGAGTACTGTGCCTTGAGGAACAGAGATTTTTACCTTGGCTGCCTGGGACTTTACTCTGTTTAATATTACTCTTTGTGTTCTATTTGTCAGGAAGTTGTAGATCCATCTACAAACTTTTCCCGTTATTCCTTTATCACGCATTTTGTGTGCTATTACATCATGGTCACACTTGTCGAAAGATTTTGCACAGTCTGTGTATACTACATCTGCATTTTGCTTATCCTCTACAGCATCCAGGACCTTGTCATAGTGGTTCAGTAGCTGGGAGAGGCAGGAGCGACCTGATCTAAACCCGTGTTGCCCTGGGTTGTGTAATTGATGGGTATCTAGGTGGTTGGCGATCTTGCTTTTTAGAACCCTCTCAAAGATTTTTATGATATGGGATGTTATTGTTATCGGTCTGTAGTTGTTTCCAACTGCTTTACTGCTACCTTTGTGGAGTGGGGAAATGTCTGTTGTTTTTAGTGTGTGTGGGATGACCCTTGTGTCCATGCTCCCTCTCCATAAAATGCTGAAGGCATTCGAGAGGGGCTTCTTGCACTTCTTGATGAGCAAGGAGTTCCACGAGTCTGGGCCTGGGGCAGAGTACATGGGCATGTCATTAATTGCCTCTTCAAAGTATTGTGGAGTTAAAATAATATCAGAGATTTTGGGGATGACCAAATTTTGGGTTTTATTCATAAAGAATTCATTTGGATTGTCGACCCTTGGTCTGGGCAGCGGCTCGCTGAACACTGAGTCATATTGGGACTTTAATATTTCACTCATTTCTTGGCTGTCATCTGTGTATATACCGTCCCTCCTAAGCAGGGACCCAATACTGGATGTTGTTTTTCCCTTAGATTTGGTATAAGAGGACAAGATTTTTTTTTCAATTTCCTTTATGGCTTTTAGTTCTTCCTGTGATTCTTGTCTCCTATAAGATTCCTCCAGCTTAAGTTCAATATTTGCAATTTCATTGACTGGTGCCTCCCTTCATATTTCAGATATATTGGCCCCACTCAAGAGCTCTGTGACTCTTCGCCTTCGTCTGTATAGGGAACGTCTCTCTCTTTCAAGTTTACATCCTCTCTTTCTTTTTCTTAATGGAATGTGTCTTGAGCAGATCTCAAGAACCACAGAATTCATTTTTTTTTCAAGGCAAATGTTCAGATCCGTGTTGTTTAGGATATCTTCCCAGCTTGTTTCATTTAGAACATGGTTTACTTGATCCCATTGTATGTTTTTGTTGTTCAAATTGAATTTCGTGAAGAGACCTTCGTGATTGATCACATTTTGCTGGTCTGAAGCCCTGTGCATACATGTCTGCACTTCTGTTACATTGTGATCTGAGTGTATTGTCTTTGATACAGTTATATTACGTATCAGATCGTCATTGTTAGTGAGGATGAGGTCCAGCGTATTTTCTAGTCTTGTAGGCTCTACTATTTGCTGACTTAAGGTGAATTTGGTGCAGAGATTTAATAGTTCGTGTGTGTGTGTGTGTGTGTGTGTGTGTGAATTTTCATCTGAGCTGCCTCCCGGGGTGATCTCTGCTAAAACATTGTTTGCTATACTCTTCCATTTTAGGTGTCTCAAGTTGAAATCTCCTAATAGTAAAATGTTTGGGGCAGGAGTTGGGAGATTTTCCAGACAGTGGTCAATTTTCTCAAGCTGCTCCTGGAATTGCTGGGAAGTTGCATCTGGAGGCTTGTATACTACCACAATGACAAGGTTTTGGTTTTCAGTCTTTACCGCCAAAACTTCAAGTACATCATTTGAGGTGTTTAGTAGTTCTGTGCAAATGAGCGACTCTGTGACATACAGGCCAAACCCCCCTTGTTTCCTGTTTAGTCTGTCGCAAGGGAATAAGTTGTAACCTGTGATCCATATTTCGTTATCATAATGATCCTTTATATGGGTCTCTGTGACTTCTGCAAACATTGCATTTGACTGCGTGAGCAGCCCGTTGATGTAAGGAATTTTGTTGTTTTTTTTTTTTTTTTGACGGATTTAGACCCTTGTATGTTTGCAAAGACAAATGTCCTTGTATTGGTGGAATTTAGGGGGGTTTTATTTGCTGGCTCTAATATATGTTGTTCTTGAGTAGAAGCCAATGTCTGTTCCTCTGCTCCAGAAGTGTTTTCAGGTGGTGTAGGATTATTGTTATTTCTTGCCAGTCTTTTTTCCCTCCTGATCCTAAAAGACCTTTGTCCCTGGAGAAGTTGTGGCTCCTCTCTTTTGTTTCCCATAGTCTGGCTGGTCTCTGTCTTCTAGTCCCATTTAGATGATGTGCCTGGCAGTATTCACTGTAGCATTTTCTTTCATGGATTGATGAGTAACACATTTCTGGGTGAAATAAGCTACAAGAAGCGAAGTTGCACTCTCCTTTTGTCAGGTGGGTGCGTCATATTTTGGTATGGTCAAAGGTGCATGTCCCACCTGTTTTACCAGATATGCTGTGCCTGCAGATTGTAATTCTGTTTGCTAGGATTTATTGTAGCTCCTTCGTTGCTGGTGCATTTATTTTTCCTTTTTCCTATCTCTCACCTCTGTCTGGACATCAGTGCTTCCATCAGGTTTTGCTGGTAGTGTGTCAACACTATTCCCTGAGGCATCATCCCATTTTGATCATCTTCAGCAGTATCTCTATTTTGAACTTCTGTGGACTGAATAACGTTGTCTTCAGTGTCCTCAAAGACAACACTAGTATCCTCACGAGCACTGGAACACTAGCACCCTCAGCACTGTCTGCCAGGACAGCACTAGCACCCTCAGGAGCGCTGTCCAAGACAGCCCCTTCCCTACCACCCATCATATTTTCCCAGCTGTCATACCATGCTGACATGTCTTTCAAAAAGGATGTTTTATTGGTGTTCATATCTTTTAATATAGATGTCATTTCCTCATACAGGTGTATCTCCTTTGGGCAGACCCAAAAAACATCTCTCTGAGTTTATGTCAAGTGTGATCACTGGTTTAAAATCTCTGCATATACCATGGGACCATTGACCACAGAGATGGCAAGCAATCCAGGCCTGTTTTCGTCCCTTACCCTTTGTGCAGACTACACAGATCTTCATGGTGGTGGTCATCTTACAATACTTTATAACTCTCTTAGCTAGCTAGTCTATAATTCCCGGAAGTACTTAATTTTTTGTAACAGTTGTACCGATTTGGCTTTATTTCCAACGAAATCATTTGAATCAGCATGAATCCAGCGAATCTGGACGAATCCAGTTAGTGGATCACTGTATATCTTTTTTCTAATAATCACCTTAACAGTAGATCTGTCTGTCTGTATTGTAACTATTTGTTGTAGTTACTGTTTGAGTGTTTGATAAGGGCGCGTAGAGCCCCGTCAGTTACTGAAACCAGTCAGAGGATACCTTGTTATCAACGAATCCATTTGAATCTGGTCTTTTGATGAATCTGGGCAAATCCAAATTAGGCTTACTGGGTGATTTTGGACTAGCTCATGAAAAGGACTACTGGAAAGAAATTAAACAGAGTAATATGTGTTCAGTTTGATACAGAAAGTTTAACTTGCGTGTTTGGGCGCCGGTGGCTCCAGAATATGAAGATTACTGGAGGAATTACCTGGAGTTTACCTGGAGAGAGTTCCGCGGCCCGGTCCGTGACCAGGCCTCCTGGTGGATCAGAGCCTGATCAACCAGGCTGTTGCTGCTGGCTGCACGCAAACCAACGTACGAGCCACAGCCCGGCTGATCAGGAACTGACTTTAGGTGCTTGTCCAGTGCCAGCTTGAAGACTGCCAGGGGTCTGTTGGTAATCCCCCTTATGTGTGCTGGGAGGCAGTTGAACAGTCTCGGGCCCCTGACACTTATTGTATGGTCTCTTAACGTGCTAGTGACACCCCTGCTTTTCATTGGGGGGATGGTGCATCGTCTGCCAAGTCTTTTGCTTTCGTAGTGAGTGATTTTCGTGTGCAAGTTCGGTACTAGTCCCTATAGGATTTTCCAGGTGTATATAATCATGTATCTCTCCCTCCTGCGTTCCAGGGAATACAGGTTTAGGAACCTCAAGCGCTCCCAATAATTGAGGTGTTTTATCTCCGTTATGCGCGCCGTGAAAGTTCTCTGTACATTTTCTAGGTCGGCAATTTCACCTGCCTTGAAAGGTGCTGTTAGTGTGCAGCAATATTCCAGCCTAGATAGAACAAGTGACCTGAAGAGTGTCATCATGGGCTTGGCCTCCCTAGTTTTGAAGGTTCTCATTATCCATCCTGTCATTTTTCTAGCAGATGCGATTGATACAATGTTATGGTCCTTGAAGGTGAGATCCTCCGACATGATCACTCCCAGGTCTTTGACGTTGGTGTTTCGCTCTATTTTGTGGTCAGAATTTGTTTTGTACTCTGATGAAGATTTAATTTCCTCATGTTTACCATATCTGAGTAATTGAAATTTCTCATCGTTGAACTTCATATTGTTTTCTGCAGCCCACTGAAAGATTTGGTTGATGTCCGCCTGGAGCTTTGCAGTGTCTGCAATGGAAGACACTGTCATGCAGATTCGGGTGTCATCTGCAAAGGAAGACACGGTGCTGTGGCTGACATCCTTGTCTATGTCGGATATGAGGATGAGGAACAAGATGGGAGCGAGTACTGTGCCTTGTGGAACAGAGCTTTTCACCGTAGCTGCCTCGGACTTTACTCTGTTGACGACTACTCTCTGTGTTCTGTTAGTGAGGAAATTATAGATCCATCGGCCGACTTTTCCTGTTATTCCTTTAGCACGCATTTTGTGCGCTATTACGCCATGGTCACACTTGTCGAAGGCTTTTGCAAAGTCTGTATATATTACATCTGCATTCTTTTTGTCTTCTAGTGCATTTAAGACCTTGTCGTAGTGATCCAATAGTTGAGACAGACAGGAGCGACCTGTTCTAAACCCATGTTCCCCTGGGTTGTGTAACTGATGGGTTTCTAGATGGGTGGTGATCTTGCTTCTTAGGACCCTTTCAAAGATTTTTATGATATGGGATGTTAGTGCTATTGGTCTGTAGTTCTTTGCTGTTGCTTTACTGCCCCCTTTGTGGAGTGGGGCTATGTCTGTTGTTTTTAGTAACTGTGGGACGACCCCTGTGTCCATGCTCCCTCTCCATAGGATGGAAAAGGCTTGTGATAGGGGCTTCTTGCAGTTCTTGATGAACACAGAGTTCCATGAGTCTGGCCCTGGGGCAGAGTGCATGGGCATGTCATTTATCGCCTGTTCGAAGTCATTTGGCGTCAGGATAACATCGGATAGGCTTGTGTTAATCAAATTTTGTGGCTCTCTCATAAAAAATTCATTTTGATCTTCGACTCTCAGTCTGGTTAGCGGCTTGCTAAAAACTGAGTCATATTGGGACTTGAGTAGCTCACTCATTTCCTTGCTGTCATCTGTGTAGGACCCATCTTGTTTAAGTAGGGGCCCAATACTGGACGTTGTTCTCGATTTTGATTTGGCATAGGAGAAGAAATACTTTGGGTTTCTTTCGATTTCATTTATGGCTTTTAGTTCTTCCCGCGATTCCTGACTCCTAAAGGATTCTTTTAGCTTAAGTTCGATGCTTGCTATTTCTCTGACCAGTGTCTCCCTACGCATTTCAGATATATTGACCTCTTTTAGCCGCTCTGTTATTCTTTTCCGTCGCCTGTAAAGGGAGCGCCTGTCTCTTTCTATTTTACATCTACTCCTCCTTTTTCTTAGAGGAATAAGCCTTGTGCATACATCGAGTGCCACCGAGTTAATCTGTTCTAGGGACAAGTTGGGGTCTGTGTTGCTTAGTATATCTTCCCAGCTTATATCGGTTAGGACTTGGTTTACTTGGTCCCACTTTATGTTTTTGTTATTGAAGTTGAATTTGGTGAATGCTCCCTCGTGACTAATCTCATTTTGTCGGTCTGGGGCTCCGCGCATACATGTCTGAACCTCAATTATGTTGTGATCTGAGTATATTGTTTTTGATATGGTGACATTTCTTATCAGATCATCATTGTTTGTGAAGATGAGGTCTAGTGTATTCTCCAGTCTAGTAGGTTCTATTATTTGCTGGTTTAAATTGAATTTTGTGCAGAGATTTAAAAGCTCGCGTGAGTGTGAGTTTTCATCAGAGCTGCCTCCTGGTGTTATTACTGCAACAATATTATTTGCTATATTCCTCCATTTTAGGTGCCTTAAGTTGAAATCCCCCCAGGAGCAAGATGTTGGGTGCAGGAGCTGGAAGATTTTCCAGACAGTGGTCAATTTTTAACAGCTGTTCCTGGAATTGCTGGGATGTTGCATCCGGAGGCTTGTAGACTACCACAATGACTAGGTTTTGGTTCTCGACCTTTACTGCTAAAACTTCCACTACATCATTTGAGGCATTTAGCAGTTCTGTGCAAACAAGTGACTCTGCAATGTACAGGCCAACCCCCGCCTTTTGCCTGTTCACTCTGTCACATCTGTATAGGTTGTAACCTGGGATCCGTATTTCGTTGTTCAAGTGATCCTTTATGTGGGTCTCAGTGAAAGCCGCGAACATTGCCTTTGCCTCTGCAAGCAGTCCACGGATGAAAGGTATTTTGTTGTTTGTTGCTGGCTTTAGACCCTGTATATTTGCAAAGAAGAATGTTATCGGACTGGTGGTATTGTTGGTACTGGGGGGGGATTTTTTTCCGGCATTAGTATCTGTATCTGTTGGTTTGGAGTGGAGGCCATCGACTGTGGTTCCACTCCAGGAATGACTGGATTTGGTGTACGATTTCTGCCATTTCCTGCCAGTTTTTTTTCCTTCCTGGCACTAAAAAACCTCTCCCTCTTGAGTGGCTGTGGCTACCCAGGTTTTCCCATGGCCTGGATGTTTTGTATCTTTTTGTCCCCTTTAGATGGTATGCCTGGCAATTTAAGTTATAGCACAGTCTTTCTTGTGCTGAAGAGGTACACAGTTCAGGGTGAAAAAGCTTACAGGAAGGGAGTTTGCATTTTCCTGTTGTCATATGGGCATGGCATTTTCTAGGGTGGTCATAGTTGCACGTCCCATCTGTTTTTCCAGATTTCCCATGCCAGCAGATACCGAGTGCATAGTATGTGCACAGGCTTGGTTTCCGTTTGCCTTGGGTTTCTGTGACTGTATTCCCTGTTGGTGCATGTTTACCTGTCTTACTTCTATCCTCCCTAGCACCAACAATGGAGCTCCCACCAGTTGTTTTTCGTAATATATCCTCACTATTGCTAGTGGAGTCCTCTTGTTTGCTATTTCCTGCGGTATTTCTAGTTTGCAATTTTGGTTTTATCTTATCTTTGACTACACTTGTTTCCCTACTATGGCTCCTGTCCCCTATGAGGTCATTTATATGTATTCCTTCCTGCATATAATTCCCGACTACCTGGACAAAATCTCCAGCTTCACCATTACTGTCTCCCAGGACAGCATCTCCAGCTTCACCATTACTGTCTCCCAGGACAGCATCTCCAGCTTCACCATTACTGTCTCCCAGGACAGCATCTCCAGCTTCACCATTACTGTCTCCCAGGACAGCCCCACATTTACTGACTACCAGGACATCATCTCCAGCCTTACAGTTTCTGACTACATGGCCAGTATCAAGGGCAGTACCATTCAGCCCAGACGTTGTGTATATTGTGACCGCTGCCAACTACAGGCTTACCACACACTGTATACGTCACTCCATCACAATAAGTACTAACAACTATACACTGTTTATCATATTTCTACAAAACTTTACACTTCTTGTATTCGAAATTTTGCACCTCTTCGTATATCAACAGTAATGTTTTACTCCCTGGAATCACTAATTATAAGTCAGGTACACCAGCAGACCTGCCTGAGAGGTTCTGGTGACTGCTGCCTCTTGGGGCCTAACACTTCAGTTTTAAATTTCACCTTATCATTTATTATCCATATACTAGGGTACCACTGTGGTACACACTACAACACTATGTATAACATACTATTATCAGGGAAACTGTCTTTCCTCTGACAAAAAATTTCTAATATTATTTTCACCGGCACGCTAGGCCTAAAATTCCCCTCGGAGAGTATGGTTATGCTTTGTTATTGTACACTGATTCTCCTTTTTTGACTCAGTTTTGGCGGTAAAGATTGAAAACCAAAACCTTGTCATTGTGGTAGTATACAAATCTTCTAGATGCAATTTCCCAGCAATTCCAGGAGCAGTTTGAGGAAAGTGACCAGTGTCTGAAAAATCTCCCAACTCCTGCCCCAAACATTTTACTACTAGGAGATTTCAACTTGAGACACCTAAAATGGAGGAGTATAGCAAACAATGTTTTAGCAGAGATCACCCCGGGAGGCAGCTCAGACGAAAATTCACACACACACGAACTATTAAATCTCTGCACCAAATTCACCTTAAACCGGCAAATAGTAGAGCCTGCAAGACTAGAAAATACGTTGGACCTCATCTTCTCTAACAATGATGATCTGATACATAATAACTGTATCAAAGACAATACACTCAGATCACAACATAACAGAGGTACAGACATGTATGCACAGGGCTTCAGACCAGCAAAATGTGAGCAGTCATGAAGGTCTCTTCACGAAATTCAATTTCAATAACAAAAACATACAATGGGATCAAGTAAACCATGTCCTAAATGAAACAAGCTGGGAAGATATCCTAAACAACACGGATCTGAACATTCCATTAAGAAAAAGAAAGAGTAGATGTAGACTAGAAAGAGAGAGACGTTCCCTATGCAGACAAAGGCAAAGAGTCACAGAGCTGCTGAGTAGGGCCAATATATCTGAAATACGAAGGGAGGCACTAGTGAATGAAATTGCAAATATCAAACTTAAGCTGAAGGAATGTTATAGGAGACAAGAATCACAGGAAGAACTAAAAGCCATAAAGGAAATTGAAAAAAAAAATACTTCTTCTCTTATGCCAAATCTAAGGGAAAAACAACATCCAGTATTGGGTCCCTGCTTAGGTGGGACGGGACATACACAGATGATAGACAAGAAATGAGTGAGATACTAAAGTCCCAACATGACTCAGTGTACAGTGAGCCGCTGCCCAGACGAAAGGTCGACAATCCAAATCCAGTCCAAAATCCCGGATATTATTCTAACTCCACAAGACTTTGAAGAGGCAATTAATAACATGCCCATGTACTCTGCCCCAGGCCCAGACTCGTGGAACTCCGTGTTCATCAAAAATTGCAAGAAGCCCCTATCGCATGCTTTCAGCATTTTATGGAGAGACAGCATGGACACAGGGGTCATCCCACACACACTAAAAACAAGACATAGCCCCACTCCACAAAGGTGGCAGTAAAACAATTGCAAAGAACTACAGACCGATAGCACTAGCATCACATATCATAAAAATCCTTGAGAGGGTTCTAAGAAGCAAGACAGCCAACCACCTAAAAAAAAAATTTCTAATATTTTCACCGGCACGCTAGGCCTAAAATTCCCCTCGGAGAGTATGATTATGCTTTGTTATTGTACACTGATGCTCCTTTTTTGACTCAGTGGATATTATTTTCTGCAAGATTAGTTCCAAGCGCTGGATAGTTTAAAATTCTAGCACGCAAGAGATACCGTGAAAAACACGAAAGAACACGACGACAGACATAGTGTGCCGGACAATTGCCAGTTGTTACAGAGGAAATGGTTCTCAAATTTAACACATGTTTATTTTCCAGAATATGTGGCCATGCAGTTATGTCCGAGCCTTTTGAGGATAAGGTTCTTAACTTTTTACAGATTCTCAATGGAGGATATTTCAGTAATGAGAAGGGAGAGCTGGATGATGAATGTTTACCAAACACTTATCTTTTTAACAGGTTACCTGAGTTCCTACCCCTTCCTAATAATTTTGTGTGTGTGGTTTTTAGATTTCTGATAAAATTTTGTCAGCTAGACTTTCAACAAGCCAACCAGAAATCCAATTTCGTAAACCGCCATGTAGTTTTGAGAGACTTACTTAAGGTTAAATTTCCCATTCACTCTGAATGTACAGTAAAGTGGTTTTACCAGTTTCTCAGGACGATGCACGTTTGTTTTCCCCAGTACCAGAAGGACTGGGATGAGGGTTTTCCCCTCCTTTTCATTATTGTGCAGGGAAGCAGGCTGGAATCATTAAGTCATGGGCTAGGTGAGGATGGGGATGCTTCCCCCTCGGTGCTTTTTCTCAGTTTCAGAGATTTTTTGGCTAAGATGCGGTGGGCGGCACTATTGAACCAGCCTGTGAGTCTGCCCAGGATGACGTGGGACCATGAGTTAGTGCTACATGCTCTGGAGGCTAGAGAGGTGGTGTTGGTACTGGAGCCGGCTCCTAGGAACGCTGTGATTAGTTGTGGATTTCAACTGCTGGTGGATGAGGTCTCTAATGAAAATACAGCCCACACAAGCAATCAGGAAAACGCGTGTTGTTACCTTTCTCAGCTGTCTGTACAAGACTTTGAAAATGTTACTTTTGATGTTGAAGTGGATATGCTTGGAGCGTTGGCTCAGCTACCATGGAACTTTGAAAATGAATTTTTTTTTGGTTAGAAAAGGGGTCATGAATCCCCATGAGATAAATGTACCTGAGCACATTCATCATGTTTTGCGTGACAGACGCTTATAGAGGGAAGAGATGTGTATGGAGAGAGATGTGAAGTTTTTTCTGTTTTCCCAGTACTCAGCGAGAGTCAGTGGACATTTCCCAGGGGTCTCACACATGATGACGCTCTCAGCATGTTCACTGACTGTCGCAAGGTATATTTGATACCTAATGCTAAAGGGTTTCCTGTTATGAATAATTTCATTAATGTACTTGATACCACAGTTGTGAGTATGTAGCAGGGTTATTTGCTTTTCATAACCCAGTGTGCCAGTTATATATCTATGTATGCAATTGTACTCAACAAGTACCTTAACTTTTTGTGTAAGTTGACATGTAATATGACATTGCTTTACACAACCTGTATGCAAAGTGTTAATATTCTTAGTGCTCCTGTAATGACTATTTATGATGATGCACTGTCATTTTCTCTGCAAATAGACGCCAGTTTTGCTGGTGTTAGTGCTGCGTTCTTGAAAACAGCAGCAGGACAATTACTACCAGTAAACTTACCATTTATGCTCAGAGAAAAAAAGGAGACTCTTGCTTGGTGTTGAAAGCGCAGAAATTTTTCAGTATAGTGATCACAGTCCTACATATCCTTCACGTACCGAGGAGCCACACTCAAATGCTTACTTTGGTGATTCGTTATGTGAAGGGGACAGTGAATGTGGTTGTTCATGTATTTTCTCTTGTGTACTGTACTTAATGTAGTGAGGATATTTATCTGCTCTCGTTTTGTAGTAGTTGCAGTAGGTGAGTAGATGGCTTTCTGAATACCTAGTGGACTGAACCCGGTGAGCTGGTGGAGGGAAGTATCAGATTTCCCGTGTGTGTTTTTTTTTAGTAATTCCTGGAGTGGAACCACAGTCGATGGCCTCCACTCCAAACCAACAGATACAGATACTAATGCCGGAAAAAAAATCCCCCCCCCACAGTACCAACAATACCACCAGTCCGATAACATTCTTCTTTGCAAATATACAGGGTCTAAAGCCAGCAACAAACAACAAAATACCTTTCATCCGTGGACTGCTTGCAGAGGCAAAGGCAATGTTCGCGGCTTTCACTGAGACCCACATAAAGGATCACTTGGACAACGAAATATGGATCCCAGGTTACAACCTATACAGATGTGACAGAGTGAACAGGCAAAAGGGGGGGGGGGTTGGCCTGTACATTGCAGAGTCACTTGTTTGCACAGAACTGCTTAATGCCTCAAATGATGTAGTGGAAGTTTTAGCAGTAAAGGTCGAGAACCAAAACCTGGTCATTGTGGTAGTCTACAAGCCTCCGGATGCAACATCCCAGCAATTCCAGGAACAGCTGTTAAAAACTGACCACTGTCTGGAAAATCTTCCAGCTCCTGCACCCAACATCTTGCTCCTGGGGGATTTCAACTTAAGGCACCTAAAATGGAGGAAAATAGCAAATAATATTGTTGCAGTAATAACACCAGGAGGCAGCTCTGATGAAAACTCACACTCACACGAGCTTTTAAATCTCTGCACAAAATTCAATTTAAACCAGCAAATAATAGAGCCTACTAGACTGGAGAATACACTAGACCTCATCTTCACTAACAATGATGATCTGATAAGAAATGTCACCATATCAAAAACAATATACTCAGATCACAACATAATTGAGGTTCAGACATGTATGCGCGGAGCTCCAGACCGACATAATGAGATTAGTCACGTGGAAGCATTCACCAAATTCAACTTCAATAACAAAAACATAAAGTGGGACCAAGTAAACCAAGTCCTAACCGATATAAGCTGGGAAGATATACTAAGCAACACAGACCCCAACGTATGCCTAGAACAGATTAACTTGGTGGCACTCGATGTATGCACAAGGCTTATTCCTCTAAGAAAAAGGAGGAGTAGATGTAAAATAGAAAGAGACAGGCGCTCCCTTTACAGGCGACGGAAAAGAATAACAGAGCGGCTAAAAGAGGTCAATATATCTGAAATGCGTAGGGAGACACTGGTCAGAGAAATAGCAAGCATCGAACTTAAGCTAAAGGAATCTTATAGGAGTCAGGAATCGCGGGAAGAACTAAAAGCCATAAATGAAATCGAAAGAAACCCAAAGTATTTCTTCTCCTATGCCAAATCAAAGTCGAGAACAACGTCCAGTATTGGACCCCTACTTAAACAAGATGGGTCCTACACAGATGACAGCAAGGAAATGAGTGAGCTACTCAAGTCCCAATATGACTCAGTTTTTAGCAAGCCGCTAACCAGACTGAGAGTCGAAGATCAAAATGAATTTTTTATGAGAGAGCCACAGAATTTGGTTAACACAAGCTTATCCGATGTTATCCTGACGCCAAATGACTTCGAACAGGCGATAAATGACATGCCCATGCACTCTGCCCCAGGGCCAGACTCATGGAACTCCGTACTCATCAAGAACTGTAAGAAGCCCCTATCACGAGCCTTTACCATCCTATGGAGAGGGAGCATGGACACGGGGGTCGTCTCACAGTTACTAAAAACAACAGACATAGCCCCACTCCACAAAGGGGGCAGTAAAGCGATAGCAAAGAACTACAGACCGATAGCACTAACAT
>NC_091306.1:32145477-32147389 GCF_038502225.1 Cherax quadricarinatus | reverse complement strand
AGACCCTCTCTCTCCCCGCTCCATGAGCTTTATCAAACCTCGTCTTAAAACTGTGTATGGTTCCTGCCTCCACTACGTCATTTTCTAGGCTATTCCACTGCCTTACAACTCTATGACTGAAGAAATACTTCCTACTATCTCTCTGACTCATTTGTGTCTTCAACTTCCAATTGTGGCCTCTTGTTTCTGTGTCCCCTCCCTGGAACATCCTGTCCTTGTCCACCTTGTCTTTTCCACGCAGTATTTTATATGTCGTTATCATGTCTCCCCTGACCCTCCTGTCCTCCAGTGTCGTCAGGCCGATTTCCCTTAATCTTTCTTCATAGGACATTCCCCTTAGCTCTGGAACTAACCTTGTTGCAAACCTTTGTACTTTCTCTAGTTTCTTGACGTGCTTTATCAAGTGCGGGTTCCAAACAGGTGCTGCATACTCCAGTATGGGCCTGACATACACGGTGTACAGTGTCTTGAATGATTCCTTACTAAGGTGTCGGAATGCTGTTCTCAGGTTTGCCAGGCGCCCATATGCTGCAGCAGTTATCTGATTGATGTGTGCTTCCGGAGACATGCTCGGTGTTATACTCACCCCTAGATCTTTCTCCTTGAGTGAGGTTTGCAGTCTTTGGCCACCTAGCCTATACTCTGTCTGTGGTCTTCTGTGCCCTTCCCCTATCTTCATGACTTTGCATTTGGCAGGATTAAATTCGAGAAGCCATTTGCTGGACCAGGTGTCCAGTCTGTCCAGGTCTCTTTGAAGTCCTGCCTGGTCCTCATCAGATATAATTCTCCTCATTAACTTCACATCATCTGCAAACAGGGACACTTCTGAGTCTAACCCTTCCGTCATGTCGTTCACATATACCAAAAATAGCACTGGTCCTAGGACCGACCCCTGTGGGACCCCGCTCGTCACAGGTGCCCACTGTGATACATCATTACGTACCATGACTCGTTGTTGCCTCCCTGTCAGGTATTCTCTGATCCATTGCAGTGCCCTTCCTGTTATATGCGCCTGATGCTCTAGCTTCTGCACTAATCTCTTGTGAGGAACTGTGTCAAAGGCCTTCTTGCAGTCCAAGAAGATGCAATCAACCCACCCCTCTCTCTCTTGTCTTACTTCTGTTATTTTATCATAAAACTCCAGAAGGTTTGTGACACAGGATTTGCCTTCCGTGAATCCGTGCTGGTTGGCATTTATACTCCTGTTCCGTTCCAGGTGCTCCACCACTCTCCTCCTGATAATCTTCTCCATAATTTTGCATACTATACACGTCAATGACACAGGTCTATAGTTTAGTGCCTCTTTTCTGTCTCCTTTTTTGAAAATGGGAACTACATTTGCTGTCTTCCATACCTCAGGTAGTTGCCCAGTTTCCAGGGATGTGTTGAAGATTGTGGTAAGTGGTACGCACAACATATCTGCTCCCTCTCTAAGGACCCATGGAGAGATGTTGTCCGGTCCCATTGCCTTTGAGGTATCGATGTCCGTTAGCAGTTTCTTCACCTCCTCCTCATCTGTATGTATGTCGTCCAACACTTGTTGGTGTATTCCTTGTTGGTGTCCCCATCTGGTCTGTCCCCCCAGAGTCCTTCCTGTCTCTACTGTAAATACTTCCTTAAATCTCGTGTTGAGCTCCTCACATACCTCTTGATCGTTTCTTGTGAGTTCTCCACCTTCTTTCCTCAGCCTTATCACCTGGTCCTTGACTGTTGTCTTCTTCCTAATGTGGCTATACAGCAGTTTCGGGTCAGATTTGACTTTCGATGCTATGTCGTTTTCATACTGTCTCTGGGCCTCCCTCCTTATCTGCGCATACTCGTTTCTGGCTCTTCTACTAATCTCCTTGTTTTCCTGGGTCCTATGCCTCCTGTACCTTTTCCATTCTCTGTTGCACTTAGCTTTTGCCTCCCT
>NC_091306.1:32047977-32142977 GCF_038502225.1 Cherax quadricarinatus | reverse complement strand
TGTTGCTTGTGCCTTGATGATGTTGCTTGTGCCTTGATGATGTTGCTTGTGCCTTGATGATGTTGCTTGTGCCTTGATGAGTGGCACAAGTCAGTGGTGGTTGTGTTAGCAGGTGTCACTTAGTCAACAGGTGAGGATGGCACCAATACCAGCATTCAGTGCCACCCATACCTGCCGAACTAGCAGACATTATTGCTTGGTTAATTGGATTTAATGCCTATCTGTTATACAAGACAGTGTGTAACGTGTAAACCATTACTACCACTAAGACACATACCTCGGGCATGTACACATACCTCGTGCATGGGCACATACCTCGTGCATGGACACATACCTCGTGCATGGACACATACCTCGTGCATGGACACATACCTCGTGCATGGACACATACCTCGTGCATGGACACATACCTCGTGCATGGACACATACCTCGTGCATGGACACATACCTCGTGCATGGACACATACTTCGTGCATGTACACATACCTCGTGCATGGACACATACCTCGTGCATGGACACATACCTCGTGCATGGACACATACCTCGTGCATGTACACATACCTCGTGCATGGACACATACTTCGTGCATGGACACATACCTCGTGCATGGACACATACCTAGTGCATGGACACATACCTCGTGCATGGACACATACCTCGTGCATGGACACATACCTCGTGCATGGACACATACCTCGTGCATGGACACATACCTCGTGCATGGACACATACTTCGTGCATGGACACATACCTCGTGCATGGACACATACCTCGTGCATGGACACATACCTCGTGCATGAACACATATCTCGTGCATGGACACATACTTCGTGCATGGACACATACCTCGTGCATGGACACATACCTCGTGCATGGACACATACCTCGTGCATGGACACATACCTCGTGCATGGACACATACCTCGTGCATGGACACATACATCGTGCATGAACACATATCTCGTGCATGGACACATACTTCGTGCATGGACACATACCTCGTGCATGGACACATACCTCGTGCATGGACACATACCTCGTGCATGGACACATACTTCGTGCATGAACACATACTTCGTGCATGGACACATACCTCGTGCATGGACACATACCTCGTGCATGGACACATACCTCGTGCATGGACACATACTTCGTGCATGGACACATACCTCGTGCATGGTCACATACCTCGTGCATGGACACATACCTCGTGCATGGACACATACCTCGTGCATGGACACATACCTCGTGCATGGACACATACCTCGTGCATGGACACATACCTCGTGCATGGACACATACTTCGTGCATGGACACATACCTCGTGCATGGACACATACCTCGTGCATGGACACATACCTCGTGCATGGACACATACCTCGTGCATGAACACATATCTCGTGCATGGACACATACTTCGTGCATGGACACATACCTCGTGCATGGACACATACTTCGTGCATGGACACATACCAGTGTGGTATAATGCGATTATTTATTGACAAAGTTTCGCCCACACAGTGAGCTTTATCAAGTTTGGGCAAAACGTTGTTTATCCATCGTGTCGGTTTTTTATATTATTCCTCTACGTATACATAAGAACATAAAAAAGAAGGAACACTGCAACAGGCTTACTGGCCCATGCGAGGCAGGTCCAAGTCTCCTACCGGCTTAAGCCAATGCCCTATGTATGTATGTATAATGTTCGCCAAGACCGTAGTCCTGGCACGGGTCTCAATCTTGCGATGGCCCGTCTCTGGCTCCCGAGGGAGAAAGGTTTCTACAAAGATGCAACGTATGCTGCTCAAGCACTCTTCTGGTCAGTTCAACTGGTGCATCTCATAAGAGACAACACCATATGTACTCCTAACTGTGGACACTAGCGAGGAGGTGGATATGTCGTTATCACGGGTAACAGCTTGTCTGGTTCGTTGACTCCATGGTAAACAAGTGTGGCCGCAGTCATCTCTGGGTCCTCTTTAGGAGGGAATGTCAGTCCTAGTTGCATGCGGAGTGTCTCAGTAACTTCTCACTCCAGAAGATAGTGTGTTAGGGGGCGCTGGACAACGTGCTGGCAGTACTGACACATCTCCTCAGCCTTGTCTACCATCATCTTGGCTGTGGGAAAGCCCAAACAAAGCCGATGGATGGCGGTACACTGCGCTCTGGACCAGCTTCTATCATATGGAGGGGGTTCTCCCTGAGTCGCTGCTCGGTACCACTGTTGAGATGGGATATCACCCAAGACCTCACCCATAAGTTTCATGGCTCTGGCAGCCACCAGTTTGGTCTGTCGTAGGCTGATGGGGACAGTAATCCCAACATGTGGATAGTCTGTGGCTGCCTTGGCTGCATCATCTGCCGCCTCATTTCCCCAGATGCCATCATGGCTGGGGATCCAGTTCAATGTTGATCTGTTACCCTGAACTTCTAAGGCTCTCATTATGCTCAGGATCGATGTGATGAGGTGAATATTGTCCTGTGGTTGAGGATAGGAGAGGGCATTGATTGCAGAGGTGGAATCAACATGTATGACAGGTCGGAGTCGATGTCGTAGGGCATGTGACAATGCCTGCTGAATCGCCACCAGCTCAGCTTGAAGGATCGTGCAGTGGTCAGGGAGTCGCCAGCCTTGTGTGTGACCATTGTGGTACAGTCCAGCTGCTGCTCTCTTCTTGTCAGGGTCGACAGAACCATCTGTGAAATACACTGCACATGTGCCTCCCTCTGCCAGTGCCATGCTTGTCTCATCATGATTGCTGAGGGTGTCTTGACTGCAGAGACGCTTAGAGACGGGTAGTTGCATGATGCAAACATCGGCTGGATCTGGGCGCCAGGGAGGTGGTGGATGATACCCAGCAACAGGAAGGTCACAACTCTTCTCAGGAAGTAGTTGTATATTCAGCAACTTCCGCTCAACAGTAGAAAACGAACGAATCCAGAAGTAGTTCGTGAAGAGAATTGGATCTTGTGTCAAAGTTGCTAATATCTGTCTCCTTAGTGGGGTACCTTGCTGCCGGTGCAGAATCGTGGCTACTTTGCAGGCGTTTATGTATCTTACTCTGTCAGCCAGGGAAGGAAGCTGGGCCTCAGATCTGTGTTGGTCCAGATGGGGACCCAAAGAATAGTTCTTATCGCCTGGTTTTGTACGACCTCCACCCTTTGCCTGCTCTGCAGGAAGAGATGAGCTAACTCCGGTGCACCGTAGTCAATGAGAGAGCGTATAGCTTGTATATAGTACAAGCGAAGTACATCTTTGCTCGCCCCTGCACGGTGTCTCGTCATGGCTTTCATGGCATTGAGTCTGAGTAGAGCACGGAATTTGACATATTTGGCCTGTTTCTGAAAGGTCAGCTTTTTATCAATGTAGATTCCCAAGTATAGGTAGGAGCCTGCCCACTCAAGTTTTATATCCTGAATACGTAATCTATTCACAGGATCTGGTCCCTTGAACATCATGATTTTTTTCTTAATAATGTACACCGTGCCCAGACTATATACATTCCCCAGAGAGAACATAAGAACATAAGAACATAAGAAAGGAGGAACACTGCAGAAGGCCTGTTGGCCCATACTAGGCAGGTCCTTTACAATTCATCCCACTAACAAAACATTTGCCCAACCCAATTTTCAATGCCACCCAAGAAATAAGCTCCGATGTGCAAGTCCCACTCAAATCCAACCCCTCCCACTCATGTACTTATCCAACCTAAATTTGAAACTACCCAAAGTCCTAGCCTCAATAACCCAACTAGGTAGACTGTTCCACTCATCAACTACCCTATTTCCAAACCAATACTTTCCTATGTCCTTTCTAAATCTAAACTTATCTAATTTAAATCCATTACTGCGGGTTCTCTCTTGGAGAGATATCCTCAAGACCTTGTTAATATCCCCCCTATTAATACCTATCTTCCACTTATACACTTCGATCAGGTCTCCCCTCATTCTTCGTCTAACAAGTGAATGTAACTTAAGAGTCTTCAATCTTTCTTCATAAGGAAGATTTCTAATGCTATGTATTAATTTAGTCATCCTACGCTGAATGTTTTCTAACGAATTTATGTCCATTCTGTAATATGGAGACGAGAATTGAGCTGCATAATCTAGGTGAGGCCTTACTAATGATGTATAAAGCTGCAGTATGACCTCTGGACTTCTGTTGCTTACACTTCTTGATATAAATCCCAGTAATCTATTTGCCTTATTACGTACACTTAGGCATTGCTGTCTTGGTTTAAGGTTGCTGCTTACCATAACCCCCAAGTCCTTTTCGCAATCTGTATGGCTAAGTTCTACATTATTTAACTTATAAGTGCTAGGGTTATAGACACTCCCGAGCTTCAGAACCTTGCATTTATCCACATTGAACTGCATCTGCCACTTTTCTGACCAAGAGTAGAGTTTGTCTAAATCCTCCTGAAGTTCCCTAACATCTACGTTTGAATCAATTATCCTACCTATCTTCGTGTCATCGGCGAATTTGCTCATATCACTAGCAATTCCTTCATCAAGATCATTGATATATATTATAAACAACAACGGGCCCAAGACTGATCCCTGTGGAACCCCACTTGTTACTGATCCCCACTCGGATTTAACCCCATTTATGGACACTCTCTGCTTCCTGTCTGTGAGCCATGACTCGATCCACGAGAGCACCCTCCCCCCAATGCCATGAGCTGCTACTTTCTTCAACAGTCTTTGGTGCGGAACTCTATCAAATGCCTTACTAAAATCTATGTAAACAATATCAAATTCTTTATCGTGGTCAACAGCCTCAAAAGCTTTACTGAAGAAAGTTAATAAATTAGTTAGACAAGACCGGCCTCTTGTGAATCCATGCTGAGTATCATTAATCAAGCTATGCTTATCGAGATGGCTTCTTATAATCTCAGCTATAATTGACTCTAGCAACTTGCCTACAATTGAGGTCAGGCTTATTGGGCGGTAATTTGACGGTAACGACTTGTCCCCTGTTTTAAAAATAGGAATTACATTAGCCATCTTCCACATATCAGACACTACACCTGTTTGAAGAGATAAATTAAAAATATTAGTTAATGGTTCACAGACTTCCATTTTGCATTCCTTAAGAACCCTTGAAAAAACCTCATCAGGACCCGGTGACTTATTTTGCTTCAGTCGGTCTATCTGCTTCACAACCATTTCACTAGTGACTGTGATGTTACATAATTTATCTTCTTCTGATTCACTATAAAAATTAATTACCGGGATATTATTAGTGTCTTCCTGTGTAAAAACCGAGAGAAAATAATTATTTAAAATCGAGCACATTTCATTCTCTTTGTCAGTAAGATGCCCATAGTTATTTTTAAGGGGACCTATCTTATCTCTGACTTTTGTTCTATATACCTGGAAAAAACTTTTCGGATTAGTTTTAGAATCCCTAGCAACTTTAATTTCATAGTCCCTTTTAGCTTTTCTTATCCCCTTTTTAATGTCCCTCTTAATGTCAATATACTGATTCATAAGATGACCCTCGCCTCTTTTGATACGCCTATAAATTCCTTTCTTATGCCCTAGTAGATATTTCAGCCTATTATTCATCCATTTAGGGTCATTTCTATTTGATCTAATTTCCTTATAAGGGATAAACGTTCTTTGAGCAGCATGTATTGTGTTCAGAAAACTGTCATATTGATAGCTCTCTTCGTTACCCCAGTCAACAGATGATAAGTGTTCTCTAAGCCCATCGTAATCTGCTAAACGAAAATCTGGGACTGTTACTGAGTTATCCCTACTATCATACTTCCATTCAATTCTAAATGTAATTGATTTGTGGTCGCTAGCACCCAGTTCCTCTGAAACTTCTAAATTATTAACAAGGGATTCATTGTTTGCCAGAACTAAGTCAAGCAGGTTATTTCCCCTTGTAGGTTCTGTCACAAACTGCTTCAAAAAACAATCCTGAACTACTTCTAAGAAATCGTATGATTCTAAATTCCCAGTCAAGAAATTCCAATCAATATGACTAAAGTTAAAGTCTCCTAGAATTACTACATTATCGTGCCTTGTGGCCCTAACAATTTCCTCCCATAGTAGTCTCCCTTGGTCCCTATCTAAATTTGGGGGACGGTATATCACACCTAAAATTAATTTTTCATGCCCCTCTGAAAATTCTATCCAAACAGACTCTGTATGTGTTACTTCAGACTTAATACCCGTTTTTATGCAACAGTTCAAGCGATCTCGGACATACAATGCCACCCCACCCCCCTTCCCGATACTTCTATCTACTTGGAACAATTTAAAACCCTGAATGTGACATTCTGCAGGCATGTCCCGACTTTTTGAATTAAACCACGTCTCAGTAATGGCAAATACATCTATGTTACCTGCACTAGCAACTAGTCTCAACTCGTCCATCTTATTCCTAGCACTGCGACTATTTGTGTAATAAACTTTTAATGACCCTCCTCTCTCTTTACCCTTCCTGCTTTTTTCTATTATTCCACTAAACCTATTACTGTCCTTGTCAATTAGTGCCACTGGCTTTCCAATATCCACCTCATTTTGCCTATTACTAGTTCTCCTAGTACTCATATTACTACCCTGCGACTTCACAGTTTTCCTGCAAAAACCCATACCTCTAACTAATCCTAGTTTAAAGTCCTAACAACCCCCTCAACTGAGTTAGCAAGAAAACCCACACCTGCCCTGGATAAGTGAACCCCATCCCTGGCATACATGTCATTTCGGCCATAGAAGTTGTCCCAGTTGTCAATGAATGGTACTGCATTAACCTTACAGTGTTTATCCAGCCAACAATTAATACCAATTGCTCTGGACAACCATTCATTACCAACACTTCTTCTTGGCAAAATGCCACATATAACAGGGCGCCCCCCCTTCTTCCTAATCATGTCTATAGCTGTCCTGAACTTTCTAACTAAATCCTCACTTCTACGCTTGCCAACATCATTGCCTCCAGCACTGAGGCAAATAATAGGATTGATAGCATTACCGTTCATGATGTTGTCAAGCCGGCTAACAATGTCCTCCATCCCAGCCCCAGGAAAGCATACCCTTTGTCTCCTACTCCTGTCCTTCAAGCAGAATGCCCTATCCATGTATCTAACCTGGCTATCCCCAACAACAACAATATTCTTACCTTCCTTGTTGTCGTTCGTCGTGACGATCCCAGTAGTAGACTCACATTCGTCGGGTAGCACCGAGAATGCGTTGGAGGTTTCCACGGGAGTTTCCACAGCAGTCTCTTTCTTCTTCATCGTTTCTGGCTTTCCATTCGTCTTCTTGATCGTCAACTTCGTCGTCCCCTGCTGTCCAACCACTGACCACGATCCCTTCTTGACCTGAGGACTCGAAACAGGAGGACTACTACGAATCCTCTTGTTTTCTTCGGTCAGTCGCCGTATCTCCATCTTCGCTGCCCTCAATTCTTCCTTAAGTTGCTGGTAAAGTTGCTCGATGGAGGGCATCTTGGTTCAGTCCACGGGAGCAAACAGGACACTTCTTCACAGAGTTAAGTACAGGTCAGCACTCAAAGTACAGGTCACAACTCAAGAGCGAGACATTGGGTCTAATAATAACGATCCCAAATGGGTTAACAGTAGGTTAAAGCATCTATTAGGGGAGAAAAGGGGAATTTATAGGCGCATCAGAAGAGGAGAGGTTAACCTTACTGACCAATATGTTCAGCTTAAAAGAGAAGTAAAAAAGGGGATTAGAAAGGCTAAACGTGACTATGAAATTAGAGTTGCTAGTGAATCAAAGACTAATCCAAAGGGGTTCTTTCAAGTGTATAGGACGAAGGTGAAGGAAAAGTAGGACCTCTGAAAATTGGGAATGGACAGCTGACGGATAACGAACTGGAAATGTGCTCCTTATTTAATGACTATTTTTTGTCAGTTTTTACACAGGAAGATGTAAATGAGATTCCAGTAATTAACAATTATTTAGTTCCTGATGAATTTAAATTAACTGATATTACTGTCACGAGGGACATGGTTATTAAACAGATAGACAAACTAAAGCAAAATAAGTCACCGGGACCCGATGAGCTGTTTTCCAGGATACTTAAGGAATGCAAGATGGAGCTTAGTCAGCCATTAACGAGTGTGTTTAATGCGTCCATCCTTACTGGTGTTGTGCCAGAGTTGTGGAAGATGGCTAATGTGATTCCTATATTCAAATCAGGGGATAAGTCCGTTCCTTCAAATTACCGTCCAATAAGCCTGACATCTATAGTGGGCAAGTTATTAGAATCATTTATAGCTGACATTATTAGAAGTCACCTTGAAGAGCATAACTTGATAAATGAATCTCAGCACGGATTCACGAGAGGTTGTTCCTGCCTGACAAACTTGCTGACGTTCTTCAATAGAACATTTGAGGCAGTTGACAGTGATAAGGAATATGATATTGTTTATTTGGATTTTAGTAAAGCCTTCGATAGAGTACCTCACAGGAGACTCTTGAAAAAAGTGGCAGCTCATGGTATAGGAGGTAAAGTTCTAGCATGGATAGAGGCATGGCTTACCAATAGAAAGCAGAGAGTTACCATTAATGGAGTGAAATCTGAATGGGGATTAGTCACTAATGGCGTTCCACAAGGATCAGTTTTAGGCCCTCTCTTGTTCATAATTTACATTAATGACCTTGATGAAGGGATTACGAGTGACATGAGTAGGTTTGCTGATGATACAAAGATAGGCCGTATAATTCACTCTGAGGAGGATAGCAATGAACTCCAGGAAGATTTGGACAAATTAATGTCTTGGTCTGAATAATGGCAGATGAAGTTCAATGTCGATAAGTGTAAGGTACTAGCCCTTGGTAATGAAAATAACCCTCGAAGCTATAATCTAGGTGAAGTAGAGCTTGATCATACAGAATGTGAAAAGGACTTGGGAGTCATGGTGAGCAGAAATCTAAAGCCAAGACAGCAGTGCCTTAGTGTGCGCAACAAGGCTAACAGATTACTTGGATTTATCTCAAGAAGTATAAGTAACAGAAGTCCAAAAGTTATTTTACAGCTCTATACATCAATAGCGAGGCCTCATTTAGATTATGCTGCTCAGTTTTGGTCTCCTTACTACAGGATGGATATAGACTCATTAGAGAACATACAGAGAAGAATGACTAAAATGATTTACCATTTCTACTTTGGTAAATTTACCCATTCTGCAGATACTTTGTATTGGACTGATGAAGCCACCGTGTGGCGAAACGTTTCTTCAATAAAGATTCCCATGTGTTGTGCAAGAAAGGTATAAAATACCGACAATATGAAAGTTAAGACACATGTGCAACATCTGGATATCTTTATTGTAGACGTTTCGCCATCCAGTGGCTTTATCAATACAGATTCTAGGACATAATAGGAAGACAGTAGAACTATATACAAAAGATGAGGTAATCAGTCCCTCGGCCTTGGAGTTAGTGTTCACAGCATCGTGGTGGAGGAGAATCTGGAGCAAAGGCAAGAAGACTGGCGTTTATATACGCGTCAGTGGAAGGGACGGGCAGCAGACGAGGGCAGTCACTGGTAGGCGGGAATCCCCAGTGGAAGTAGGTCCTTCCCAAAGAGATGGGTTAGTTGCAGCAGCCGTGAAGAAGGTCTTGTAGATGTCCTCTGAACCAAGATTCCATGATGTTGCAGTGTCTGACAAGTTGTGCAAGAAAGGTATAAAATACCGACAATATGAAAGTTAAGACACATGTGCAACATCTGGATATCTTTATTGTAGACGTTTCGCCATCCAGTGGCTTTATCAATACAGATTCTAGGACATAATAGGAAGACAGTAGAACTATATACAAAAGATGAGGTAATCAGTCCCTCGGCCTTGGAGTTAGTGTTCACAGCATCGTGGTGGAGGAGAATCTGGAGCAAAGGCAAGAAGACTGGCGTTTATATACGCGTCAGTGGAAGGGACGGGCAGCAGACGAGGGCAGTCACTGGTAGGCGGGAATCCCCAGTGGAAGTAGGTCCTTCCCAAAGAGATGGGTTAGTTGCAGCAGCCGTGAAGAAGGTGTGTACGAAATGGTATATAATACCGACAAGATGAGAGTAAGACACATGTGCAACATCTGGGTATCTTTATTGTAGACGTTTCGCCATCCAGTGGCTTTATCAATACAAATTCTAGGACATAACTTGAAGACAGTAGAACTATGTACAGAAGATGAGGTAATCAGTCCCTCAAACTAGGAGTAGGTGCGAACAGCACCATAGTCGTGGAGATTCTGAAGCAGAAGAAAGAATCCTGGCGCTTATATAGTAACGTCAGGTGTAGCAGACGAGGGCATATTCACTGGTAGGCGGGATTCCCCAGTGGAAGTAGGTCCTTCCCAAAGAGATGGGTTAGTTGTAGAAGTAGTTGTCGTAGTCGTGAAGGTTATGTACATGTCCTCAGAATTAAGATTCCATGATGTTGCAGTGTCTGACAAGTTGTGTACGAAATGGTATATAATACCGACAAGATGAGAGTAAGACACATGTGCAACATCTGGGTATCTTTATTGTAGACGTTTCGCCATCCAGTGGCTTTATCAATACAAATTCTAGGACATAACTTGAAGACAGTAGAACTATGTACAGAAGATGAGGTAATCAGTCCCTCAAACTAGGAGTAGGTGCGAACAGCACCATAGTCGTGGAGATTCTGAAGCAGAAGAAAGAATCCTGGCGCTTATATAGTAACGTCAGGTGTAGCAGACGAGGGCATATTCACTGGTAGGCGGGATTCCCCAGTGGAAGTAGGTCCTTCCCAAAGAGATGGGTTAGTTGTAGAAGTAGTTGTCGTAGTCGTGAAGGTTATGTACATGTCCTCTTCACGACTACGACAACTACTTCTACAACTAACCCATCTCTTTGGGAAGGACCTACTTCCACTGGGGAATCCCGCCTACCAGTGAATATGCCCTCGTCTGCTACACCTGACGTTACTATATAAGCGCCAGGATTCTTTCTTCTGCTTCAGAATCTCCACGACTATGGTGCTGTTCGCACCTACTCCTAGTTTGAGGGACTGATTACCTCATCTTCTGTACATAGTTCTACTGTCTTCAAGTTATGTCCTAGAATTTGTATTGATAAAGCCACTGGATGGCGAAACGTCTACAATAAAGATACCCAGATGTTGCACATGTGTCTTACTCTCATCTTGTCGGTATTATATACCATTTCGTACACAACTTGTCAGACACTGCAACATCATGGAATCTTAATTCTGAGGACATGTACATAACCTTCACGACTACGACAACTACTTCTACAACTAACCCATCTCTTTGGGAAGGACCTACTTCCACTGGGGAATCCCGCCTACCAGTGAATATGCCCTCGTCTGCTACACCTGACGTTACTATATAAGCGCCAGGATTCTTTCTTCTGCTTCAGAATCTCCACGACTATGGTGCTGTTCGCACCTACTCCTAGTTTGAGGGACTGATTACCTCATCTTCTGTACATAGTTCTACTGTCTTCAAGTTATGTCCTAGAATTTGTATTGATAAAGCCACTGGATGGCGAAACGTCTACAATAAAGATACCCAGATGTTGCACATGTGTCTTACTCTCATCTTGTCGGTATTATATACCATTTCGTACACAACTTGTCAGACACTGCAACATCATGGAATCTTAATTCTGAGGACATGTACATAACCTTCACGACTACGACAACTACTTCTACAACTAACCCATCTCTTTGGGAAGGACCTACTTCCACTGGGGAATCCCGCCTACCAGTGAATATGCCCTCGTCTGCTACACCTGACGTTACTATATAAGCGCCAGGATTCTTTCTTCTGCTTCAGAATCTCCACGACTATGGTGCTGTTCGCACCTACTCCTAGTTTGAGGGACTGATTACCTCATCTTCTGTACATAGTTCTACTGTCTTCAAGTTATGTCCTAGAATTTGTATTGATAAAGCCACTGGATGGCGAAACGTCTACAATAAAGATACCCAGATGTTGCACATGTGTCTTACTCTCATCGTGAAGAAGGTCTTGTAGATGTCCTCTGAACCAAGATTCCATGATGTTGCAGATTCTCCTCCACCACGATGCTGTGAACACTAACTCCAAGGCCGAGGGACTGATTACCTCATCTTTTGTATATAGTTCTACTGTCTTCCTATTATGTCCTAGAATCTGTATTGATAAAGCCACTGGATGGCGAAACGTCTACAATAAAGATATCCAGATGTTGCACATGTGTCTTAACTTTCATATTGTCGGTATTTTATACCTTTCTTGCACAACTTGTCAGACACTGCAACATCATGGAATCTTGGTTCAGAGGACATCTACAAGACCTTCTTCACGGCTGCTGCAACTAACCCATCTCTTTGGGAAGGACCTACTTCCACTGGGGATTCCCGCCTACCAGTGACTGCCCTCGTCTGCTGCCCGTCCCTTCCACTGACGCGTATATAAACGCCAGTCTTCTTGCCTTTGCTCCAGATTCTCCTCCACCACGATGCTGTGAACACTAACTCCAAGGCCGAGGGACTGATTACCTCATCTTTTGTATATAGTTCTACTGTCTTCCTATTATGTCCTAGAATCTGTATTGATAAAGCCACTGGATGGCGAAACGTCTACAATAAAGATATCCAGATGTTGCACATGTGTCTTAACTTTCATATTGTCGGTATTTTATACCTTTCTTGCACAACTTGTCAGACACTGCAACATCATGGAATCTTGGTTCAGAGGACATCTACAAGACCTTCTTCACGGCTGCTGCAACTAACCCATCTCTTTGGGAAGGACCTACTTCCACTGGGGATTCCCGCCTACCAGTGACTGCCCTCGTCTGCTGCCCGTCCCTTCCACTGACGCGTATATAAACGCCAGTCTTCTTGCCTTTGCTCCAGATTCTCCTCCACCACGATGCTGTGAACACTAACTCCAAGGCCGAGGGACTGATTACCTCATCTTTTGTATATAGTTCTACTGTCTTCCTATTATGTCCTAGAATCTGTATTGATAAAGCCACTGGATGGCGAAACGTCTACAATAAAGATATCCAGATGTTGCACATGTGTCTTAACTTTCATTCCCATGTGTTGCATAAGTGCCTCAATTCTTCAACTTGTCGGTTTTTAAAACCATTCATCATGTCTATCCATTCCTAGGCAACTACTGCAAGGTGAAGAATAGCAGAGGTAACCAGACTTGCTCATGTCTCTCGTAGTCCGGGAAAAATCGTCCACTTTTCTGGCGTCGAACAGTCTTACCATTATCATCGAGATACTGGCCAACACCGCGTAAAGATTGTTACCGTCATTGAACATAAGAACATAAGAATGGAGAAACACTGCAGAAGGCCTACTGGCCCATACAAGGCAGGTCCTTATCAAAACCACCCCTACCCAAAGCTACATAAGAACATAAGAAAGGAGGAACACTGCAGCAGGCCTGTTGGCCCATACTAGACAGGCCCTTCACAATCCATCCCATTAACAAAACACTTGCCCAACCCAATTTTCAATCCCACCCAAGAAATAAGCTCTGATAACTCTATCCACTCATATGCAAGTCCCACTCAAATCCAACCCCTCTCACTCATAACATAAGAACATAAGAAACGAGGAACACTGCAGGAGGCCTGTTGGCCCATACTAGGTAGGTCCTTTACAATTCATCCCACTAACAAAACATTTGCCCAACCCAATTTTCAATGCCACCCAAGAAACAAGCTCCGATGTGCAAGTCCCTCTCAAATCCAACCCCTCCCACTCATGTACTTATCCAACCTAAATTTGAAACTACCCAAAGTCCCAGCCTCAATAACCCAACTAGGTAGACTGTCCACTCATCAACTACCCTATTTCCAAACCAATACTTTTCTATGTCCTTTCTAAATCTAAACTTATCTAATTTAAATCCATTACTGCGGGTTCTCTCTTGAAGAGATATCCTCAAGACCTTGTTAATATCCCCTTTATTAATACCTATCTTCCACTTATACACTTCGATCAGGTCTCCCCTCATTCTTCGTCTAACAAGTGAATGTAACTTAAGAGTCTTCAATCTTTCTTCATAAGGAAGATTTCTAATGCTATGTATTAATTTAGTCATCCTACGCTGAATGTTTTATAACGAATTTACGTCCATTCTGTAATATGGAGACCAGAACTGAGCTGCATAATCTAGGTGAGGCCTTACTAATGATGTATAAAGCTGCAGTATGACCTCTGGACTTCTGTTGCTTACACTTCTTGATATAAATCCCAGTAATCTATTTGCCTTATTACGTACGCTTAGGCATTGCTGTCTTGGTTTAAGGTTGCTGCTTACCATAACCCCCAAGTCCTTTTTGCAATCTGTATGGCTAAGTTCTACATCATTTAACTTATAAGTACTAGGGTTATGGGCACTCCCAAGCTTCAGAACCTTGCATTTATCTACATTGAACTGCATCTGCCACTTTTCTGACCAAGAATAGAGTTTGTTTAAATCCTCCTGAAGTTCCATAACATCTACGTTTGAATCAATTATCCTACCTATCTTTGTGTCATCGGCGAATTTGCTCATATCACTAGTAATTCCCTCATCAAGATCATTGATATATATTATAAACAACAACGGGCCCAAGACTGCTTCCTGTCAGTGAGCCATGACTCGATCCACGAGAGCACTTTTCCCCCAATGCCATGAGCTGCCACTTTCTTTAACAGTCTATGGTGCGGAACTCTATCAAAAGCCTTACTAAAATCTAAGTAAATAATATCAAATTCTTTATCGTGGTCAACAGCCTCAAAAGCTTTACTGAAGAAAGTTAATAAATTAGTTAGACAAGACCGGCCTCTTGTGAATCCATGCTGAGTATCATTAATCAAGCTATGCTTATCGAGATGGCTTCTTATAATCTCAGCTATAATTGACTCTAGTAATTTGCCTACAATTGAGGTCAGGCTTATTGGGCGGTAATTTGACGGTAACGACTTGTCCCCTGTTTTAAAAATAGGAATTACATTAGCCATCTTCCACATATCAGACACTACACCTGGAAATAAATGGTATAAAATACCGACACAATGGCAATATAAACACAAATGCAGTATAATGTGATCCTTTATTGACTACGTTTCGCCCACACAGTGGGCTTTTTCAAGTTCTGTTTGTGACTTGAAAAAGCCCACTGTGTGGGCGAAACGTAGTCAATAAAGGATCACATTATACTGCATTTGTGTTTATATTGCCAGACACTACACCTGTTTGAAGAGATAAATTAAAAATATTAGTTAATGGTTCACAGAGTTCCATTTTGCATTCCTTAAGAACCCTTGAAAAAACCTCATCAGGACCCGGCGACTTATTTTGCTTCAGTCTGTCTATCTGCTTCACAACCATTTCGCTAGTGACTGTGATGTTACATAATTTATCTTCTTCTAGCCCACTATAAAAATTAATTACTGGAATATTGTTAGTGTCTTCCTGTGTAAAAACTGAGAGAAAATAATTATTAAAAATCGAGCACATTTCATTCTCTTTGTCAGTAAGGTGCCCATAGTTATTTTTAAGGGGACCTATCTTATCTCTAACTTTTGTTCTATATACCTGGAAAAAACTTTTTGGGTTAGTTTTAGAATCCCTAGCAACTTTAATTTCATAGTCCCTTTTAGCTTTTCTTATCCCCTTTTTAATGTCCCTCTTGATGTCAATATACTGATTCATAAGATGACCCTCTCCTCTTTTGATACGCATATAAATTCCTTTCTTATGCCCTAGTAGATATTTGAGCCTATTATTCATCCATTTTGGGTCATTTCTATTTGATCTAATTTCTTTATATGGGATAAACGTTCTTTGAGCAGCATGTATAGTGTTCAGAAAACTGTCATATTGATAGCTCTCTTCGTTACCCCAGTCAACAGATGATAAGTGCTCTCTAAGCCCATCGTAATCTGCTAAGCGAAAATCTGGGACTGTTACTGAGTTATCGCTACTATCGTACTTCCATTCAATGCTAAATGTAATTGATTTGTGGTCGCTAGCACCCAGTTCCTCTGAAATTTCTAAGTTATTAACAAGGGAGGTAGCAACGGCTACCAGCAGTGAGGTGCAGTCCAGCACCTGCTACAAGTGGCGAGTGGTTCACAGTAATGGAAGGCGCATCAGACTAAGGAAAGTTAAGAGTGAAGATCTGAAGGTAGGAAATCGCTTCTCTGTTCTTCAGGATGAATGTACTTCAGTGGCCAGTGAAGGTAAGGGTACTACTGCCCCTGCTAATGGAGGTAAGCGCATTCTTGTGGTTGGTGACTCTCAGGTAAGATATATTGACCGTGCTTTTTGTAATAGGAATAAGAAGATGAGAGATAGAGTGTGCTTCCCTGGAGCTGGTGTTGGGGACATTGTCAACAGGCTGGATAATATCATGTCAGGTAATGGGAACAAGCCCATTATCTGTCTCAGTGCTGGTGGAAATGATATTGGGAAGGGTAGGAGAGAAGAGCTGCTAGATAAGTACAGGTCAGCTATAGATTTCATTAAGTCTAAGGGAGGGATCCCAATCATATGTAGCATCTTGCCTAGAAGGGGAGTAGGAAATGAATGGTTGTCTAGGGCAATTGGTGTAAATTGCTGGCTAGACAGATACTGGAAGGAACTTGCAATCCCATTCATTGACAACTGGAACAACTTTTATGGCAAACATGATATGTATGCAAGGGATGGGGTACATCTCTCTGGGGCTGGGGTGGTAGCACTTGCAGACTCGATTGAGAAGGCCATTGGTGAAATGCCTATGATTTTAAACTGATGGAAGATAGAGGTATGGGTGTGTGTGGGAAACAAGCAGGTTGCAACACTTGGGTTGGAAACAGTAAATGTATAAAAGGCATTCAGCATGAAGTTATAAATAAAGACAATAGATCAGGTCAGCAAACAAAGGGGGACAGCAGAGGGCAGCAAGGGACTAGCTCCCTTAAGGTTTACTATACTAATAGCAGGAGTGTAAGAAATAAGATAGATGAGCTAAGATTAATTGCAAGTGCAGGAAACATAGATATTATTGCTATAACAGAGACCTGGCTCAATCTGAAAGATAGAGAGATGCCCTCTGAATGTCACATACAAGGCTATAAATTATTCCACACTGACAGGGTCAACAGGAAAGGTGGTGGAGTAGCGATGTATGTCAGAGACAATTTAAATTGTTGTGTTAGACAAGATATTAAATTAGAAGCGTCAGCCACTGAATCTGTTTGGTTACAGCTTCTCGAGGGCCGAGAAAAACTAATTTTGGGTGTGATTTACAGGGCCCCAAATCTTGATAAGGAGTGCAGTAAACTTCTATGGGACGAAATTCGTAAGGCATCTACATACGAAAATGTTGTGCTAATGGGAGATTTCAACTATAGACAGATTGACTGGAGCAATTTGACAGGAAATTTAGAGTCAGGTGACTTTCTTGATACGATCCAGGATTGTTTTTTAAAACAGTTTGTGACAGAGCCAACTAGGGGAAATAACCTCCTTGACTTGGTTCTTGCCAGTAGGGAAACACTAATTAATAATCTTGAGGTTAATGATGAGCTTGGGGAAAGTGATCACAAATCACTCAGTTTTAATATATCATGGAATTCCCCTAATAATGGCAATCAAGTCTCCGTCCCTGACTTTCGCTTGGCTGATTTCATAGGACTGAAAAATTACTTAGGTGGGCTGAACTGGAATGACCTGACTAAGGGTCAGGTAGGTGGTGATGGTTGCCGATATGATGCTTTCCAGGGCATAATTCTAGCTGCTCAGTCAAATTATGTTCCAAATAGGGAAATCAGATCAAACAAAAATGATCCTAAATGGATGAACAATAGATTAAAATATCTGATTGGTCAAAAGAGAGGCATATATAGGCAAATCAAAAGAGGAGAGGGGCAATTGAGAAATCGATATATTCAGTTAAAGAGAGAAATAAAAAAGGGAATTAGAAAAGCAAAAAGAGATTATGAGGTTAAAGTTGCAAGAGAATCGAAGACTAACCCAAAAGGATTCTTTCAGGTATACAGAAGTAAGATCAGGGACAAGATAGGCCCACTCAAAAGTTCCTCGGGTCAGCTCACTGACAGTGATAAGGAAATGTGTAGAATTTTTAACACATACTTCCTCTCAGTTTTTACACATGAGGATACCAGCGATATTCCAGTAATGATAAATTATGTAGAACAGGACGATAATAAACTGTGCACTATTAGGGTCACAAGTGACATGGTCCTTAGGCAAATAGATAAATTAAAACCTAACAAATCCCCAGGCCCTGATGAACTGTATGCAAGGGTTCTAAAGGAATGTAAAGAGGAGCTTAGCACACCTTTGGCTAATCTTTTTAACATATCACTACAAACTGGCATGGTGCCAGATAAGTGGAAAATGGCAAATGTGATACCTATTTTCAAAACAGGTGACAGGTCCTTAGCTTCGAACTATAGACCAATAAGCCTAACCTCCATAGTGGGAAAATTTATGGAATCAATAATTGCCGAGGCAGTTCGTAGCCACCTTGAAAAGCATAAATTAATCAACGAATCTCAGCATGGTTTTACAAAGGGGCGTTCCTGCCTTACGAATTTATTAACTTTTTTCACTAAGGTATTTGAGGAGGTAGATCATGGTAATGAATATGATATTGTGTATATGGACTTCAGTAAGGCTTTTGACAGGGTCCCACATCAGAGACTATTGAGGAAAATTAAAGCACATGGAATAGGAGGAGAAATTTTTTCCTGGATAGAGGCATGGTTGACAAATAGGCAGCAGCGAGTTTGCATAAATGGGGAGAAATCAGAGTGGGGAAGCGTCACGAGCGGTGTTCCACAGGGGTCAGTGTTGGGCCCCCTGCTGTTCACAATCTACATAAACGACATAGATGAGGGCATAAAGAGCGACATCGGCAAGTTTGCCGATGACACCAAAATAGGCCGTCGAATTCATTCTGACGAGGACATTAGAGCACTCCAGGAAGATTTGAATAGACTGATGCAGTGGTCGGAGAAGTGGCAGATGCAGTTTAATATAGACAAATGCAAAGTTCTAAATGTTGGACAGGACAATAACCATGCCACATATAAACTAAATAATGTAGATCTTAATATTACGGATTGCGAAAAAGATTTAGGAGTTCTGGTTAGCAGTAATCTGAAACCAAGACAACAGTGCATAAGTGTTCGCAATAAAGCTAATAGAATCCTTGGCTTCATATCAAGAAGCATAAATAATAGGAGTCCTCAGGTTGTTCTTCAACTCTATACATCCTTGGTTAGGCCTCATTTAGATTATGCTGCACAGTTTTGGTCACCGTATTACAGAATGGATATAAATTCTCTGGAAAATGTACAAAGGAGGATGACAAAGTTGATCCCATGTATCAGAAACTTTCCCTATGAGGATAGACTAAGGGCCCTGAATCTTCACTCTCTAGAAAGACGTAGAATTAGGGGGGATATGATTGAGGTGTATAAATAACAAAAAGGCACAATACCGTGACTGGAACGATACACAAATAACCCGCACATAAAAGACAGAAGCTTACGACGACGTTTCGGTCCGACTTGGACCATTGACAAAGTCACACTAACAGAGGAGGAGCAGAACGGCTATATATAGGCAGGAAGAGGTGGAGGTAGTAGTAGTGGTAGAAGTAGTAGTAGTAGTAGTACAAGAATTGTATATAATACCGACAGGATGAAATGACACATGCACAACACCCGGGCATCCCCACCGTAGACGTTTCGCCATCCAGCCAGCCACTGGATGGCGAAACGTCCACAACAAAGACAACCAGACGCCGCACATGTGTCTAATTTCATCAGTAGATGTAGTAGAAGAAGAAGAGGTAGTAGTAGTGGTAGTGGTAGAAGTGGGAAATAAGGAAGACGAGCCAGTCAAATACAAAGGAAGGGGAGCACTGCAAGAGAGCTAGAAACCCACAGAGGGAGAGCAAGCGCACCGAGGTGCGTGAAAGGGGAAGTGGTGAAAAAAATAAAGAAGGAACAGAAACACGAGACAGGAGAGAGAAAGACAACCCAGAGAAAAGGAGAGAGGAAAGGGGAAGAGGAAGAAGAAAAAGAAGAAGAAGAAAAAATGAGGATTCAGGTTAAGTCACGGGTGTTCTGAAGTTTGGAGCATTTTACAATGTAGTGGGAGAGGAAGGCATCTACAGAGACGAAGCCAGGGCTAAGGTTCATACAAGGAAAGTTGTGTATAAGAGAGGATTCAACTAAACGGCGACTGTTCGAGTTGGAAGTAGGGAAGATAGTTTTAGCAGAAGACCAGTCAATAGGATGGCTATGATCTCTGACGTGACAGAAAAGAGCATTGTTAGTGTCGGCAAGCCTAACACTATTTTTGTGCTCCCTAAGTCTGTCAGAAAGAGATCGACCAGTTTCTCCAAAGTATTGAAGAGGACAGGAGGAGCAAGAAATAGAGTAGACACCAGGAACATCTGTAGAGGGAGGAGAGGTATGAACGAGATTAGTGCGAAGAGTGTTAGTCTGGCGGAAGGTAAGCTTGATGTCTAAGGGACGGAGAGAATTGTTGAGATTAGAAAGACCGGAAATGTAGGGAAGGCAGAGGATAGAAGAGTTCCCATGAGTAGAGAGTTTGGGAGAGAAGAAATTGCGTTTAGCACGTGAGAGGGCAGAGTCTATGAAATGGGAAGGGTAGCCAAGACGGGAGAACGAATTATAAAGAGTGGAAATTTCTGCTGGAAGGAACTGAGGATCACAGATGCGGAGGGCACGGAGAAAGAGGGAGATAAGAACACTTCTCTTGACAGGGGAAGCATGATAGGAAAAGTAGTGAATGTACATGCCACTGTGCATAGGTTTACGGTAAACGGAAAAGGAAAAACCTGTATCTGAGCGGTGGACATGGACATCAAGGAAAGGAAGTAAGGAATTAGATTCCCATTCAGCTTTAAACTTAATGGAAGGGGCAAGATTGTTAAGAGCTTCAAGACTCATGACTCCAGTCTCTTCCAACCTTTTCTTGAAGCTCTTAACAATCTTGCCCCTTCCATTAAGTTTAAAGCTGAATGGGAATCTAATTCCTTACTTCCTTTCCTTGATGTCCATGTCCACCGCTCAGATACAGGTTTTTCCTTTTCCGTTTACCGTAAACCTATGCACAGTGGCATGTACATTCACTACTTTTCCTATCATGCTTCCCCTGTCAAGAGAAGTGTTCTTATCTCCCTCTTTCTCCGTGCCCTCCGCATCTGTGATCCTCAGTTCCTTCCAGCAGAAATTTCCACTCTTTATAATTCGTTCTCCCGTCTTGGCTACCCTTCCCATTTCATAGACTCTGCCCTCTCACGTGCTAAACGCAATTTCTTCTCTCCCAAACTCTCTACTCATGGGAACTCTTCTATCCTCTGCCTTCCCTACATTTCCGGTCTTTCTAATCTCAACAATTCTCTCCGTCCCTTAGACATCAAGCTTACCTTCCGCCAGACTAACACTCTTCGCACTAATCTCGTTCATACCTCTCCTCCCTCTACAGATGTTCCTGGTGTCTACTCTATTTCTTGCTCCTCCTGTCCTCTTCAATACTTTGGAGAAACTGGTCGATCTCTTTCTGACAGACTTAGGGAGCACAAAAATAGTGTTAGGCTTGCCGACACTAACAATGCTCTTTTCTGTCACGTCAGAGATCATAGCCATCCTATTGACTGGTCTTCTGCTAAAACTATCTTCCCTACTTCCAACTCGAACAGTCGCCGTTTAGTTGAATCCTCTCTTATACACAACTTTCCTTGTATGAACCTTAGCCCTGGCTTCGTCTCTGTAGATGCCTTCCTCTCCCACTACATTGTAAAATGCTCCAAACTTCAGAACACCCGTGACTTAACCTGAATCCTCATTTTTTCTTCTTCTTCTTTTTCTTCTTCCTCTTCCCCTTTCCTCTCTCCTTTTCTCTGGGTTGTCTTTCTCTCTCCTGTCTCGTGTTTCTGTTCCTTCTTTATTTTTTTCACCACTTCCCCTTTCACGCACCTCGGTGCGCTTGCTCTCCCTCTGTGGGTTTCTAGCTCTCTTGCAGTGCTCCCCTTCCTTTGTATTTGACTGGCTCGTCTTCCTTATTTCCCACTTCTACCACTACCACTACTACTACCTCTTCTTCTTCTACTACATCTACTGATGAAATTAGACACATGTGCGGCGTCTGGTTGTCTTTGTTGTGGACGTTTCGCCATCCAGTGGCTGGCTGGATGGCGAAACGTCTACGGTGGGGATGCCCGGGTGTTGTGCATGTGTCATTTCATCCTGTCGGTATTATATACAATTCTTGTACTACTACTACTACTACTTCTACCACTACTACTACCTCCACCTCTTCCTGCCTATATATAGCCGTTCTGCTCCTCCTCTGTTAGTGTGACTTTGTCAATGGTCCAAGTCGGACCGAAACGTCGTCGTAAGCTTCTGTCTTTTATGTGCGGGTTATTTGTGTGTGTGTGTGAGGTGTATAAATGGAAGACAGGAATAAATAAAGGGGATGTAAATAGTGTGCTGAAAATATCTAGCCTAGACAGGACTCGCAGCAATGGTTTTAAGTTGGAAAAATTCAGATTCAGGAAGGATATAGGAAAGTACTGGTTTGGTAATAGAGTTGTGGCTGAGTGGAACAAACTCCCAAGTACCGTTATAGAGGCCAGAACGTTGTGTAGCTTTAAAAATAGGTTGGATAAATACATGAGTAGATGTGGGTGGGTGTGAGTTAGACCTGATAGCTTGTGCTACCAGGTCGGTTGCCGTGTTCCTCCCTTAAGTCAATGTGACCTGACCTGACTAGGTTGGGTGCATTGGCTTAAGCCGGTAGGAGACTTGGACCTGCCTCGCATGGGCCAGTAGGCCTTCTGCAGTGTTCCTTCGTTCTTATGTTCTTATGTTCTTATAACTAAGTCAAGCAGGTTATTTCCCCTTGTAGGTTCTGTCACAAACTGCTTCAAAAAACAATCCTGAACTACTTCTAAGAAGTCGTATGATTCTAAATTCCCAGTCAAGAAATTCCAATCAACATGACTAAAGTTGTTAGGTAAGACACATATGCAACAGTTAGGTATCTTTATTATGAAACGTTTCGCCTACACAGTAGGCTTCTTCAGTCAAGTACAGAAAAGTTGATAGAAGCAGAAGATACTTGAAGACGATGTAATCAGTCCATCACCCTTAAAGTTTTGAGGTGGTCAGTCCCTCAGTCTGGAGTAGAGCATTGTTCCATAGTATGAGTGTAACTGTCTGCAGTACTGTTGCATATGTGTCTTACCTAACAGTACTGGGATAGTTAATAATGTAACTGTACTGGGATAGTTGATAATGTAACTGTACCGGGATAGTTGATAATATAACTGTACTGGGATAGTTGATAATGTAACTGTACTGGGATAGTTAATAATGTAACTGTACTGGGATAGTTAATAATGTAACTGTACTGGGATAGTTAATAATGTAACTGTACTGGGATAGTTAATAATGTAACTGTACTGGGATAGTTAATAATGTAACTGTACTGGGATAGTTAATAATGTAACTGTACTAGGATAGTTAATAATGTAACTGTACCGGGATAGTTGATAATATAACTGTACTGGAATAGTTAATAATGTTACTGTACTGGGATAGTGAGCTGAAGCCGGTAGGAGAATTGGACCTGCCTTGCATGGACTAGTAGGCCTGTTGCAGTGTTCCTTCTTACTTATTTTCTTCTGTTCAGTGTTACTCGATGACTTTTATTATTAAGATTCATAATATCAAAGCCTAAGTCAATATATCTATACTCATTATTTTCTTTTTCTAAACCCATACTTCTAACTAAGAACATAAGAAAATAAGAAAGGAGGTACACTGCAGCAGGCCTGTTGGCCCATACTAGGCAGGTCCTTTACAATCCTAGTTTAAAGTCCTAACAGCCCCCTCAACTGAGCTAGCAAGAAAACCCACACTTGCTCTGGATAAGTGAACCCCGTCCCTGGCATACACGTCATTTCGGCCATAGAAGTTGTCCCAGTTGTCAATGAATGGTACTGCATTATCCTTAGTGTTTATCCAGCCAACAATTAATACTAATTGCTCTGGACAACCATTCATTTCCAACACCCTTTTTTGGCAAAATGCCACATAAAACAGGCCCTCCCCCCCCCCTTCATCTTAATTATGTCTGTTGTACCTTCTAACTAAATCCTCATTTCTACGCTTGCCTACATCATGCCTCTAGCACTGAGATAGATAATAGGATTAATCCCATTACCATTCATGATGTTGTCAAGCCGGCTAACAATATCCTCCATCCCAGCCCCAGGAAAGCAAACCCGGTCTCCTTCTCCTATCCTTCAAGCAAAAGGCCCTATCCAGGTACCTAACCTGGCTATCCCCAGGTTCCCAGTAGTCGACTCACATTCATCGGGTAGCACGGAGAATGGGTTCGATGTTTCCACAAGAGTCTCCTGGATCTTCGTTGTTTCTACCTCTCCAACCGTTCACTGAAGGCGTTAGATTAAGGCTTATTAACATCGCGAAGCTTATAATGACTGAAATCCACTTCTATCCTAACATTTAAAAATACAGATTCATAGCTAAAATAAGGATTGCAGTAAACTCTTAAGTGTATATACATCGAGAGATATTACTTCTGGGTGTATATACCATGTGTCAGTAAAGGGGCCCATATCGGCTATAAATACTCTGAAATCTACTGTTTGGCTCTCCATCTCCATCATTCGAGGCTGGAAGTGCCCGCGTCACCTACTTGAACCATCGAATTTATTCTCTGACGTCATTTCTCGATCTCCTGTGAATAAACAATAGTCGCTCGAGTCCAAATATTTTTTCCTGTAATGTATATTACTTACATTGCAGAAGATTTTGAGCCTTTTACTGACAAGGTAATCTCTCTGCATGATTAACATGTTTTGAGATGTTAATGTGAAATATTATATCAATATAGATATAACAGGAACTAGCAGAATGTTAAGTGTTAAGTGATATATCATGGAATGTGGCTGCACCTTGATCCTCAAGATGGGGAGGCTGGCTCAGGATACACTTCCTCTCTACTGCCTCTCCACCACCTCTCACACACGACTCCTCTCCACAACCTCTCACACACGACGACTCTCCACTACCTTGCAAGCACGGCACCTCTCCACCACATTTCACACACGACACCTCTTCACCACCTTTCACACACGACGCCTCTCCACCACCTCTCACACACTACACTTATCCACCACCTCTCACACACGACGCCTCTCCACTAACTCACACACGACGCCTCTTCATTACCTCTCACACACGACGCCTCTCCACTACCTCTCACACACGACACTTCTCACACACGACACCTCTCACACACGACACCTCTCCACCACCTCTCGCACACGACCCCTCTCCTCTGCCTCTCACAGATGACGCCTCTCCAGTACCTCTTACACACGACGCCTCTCCACTACCTCTCGCCCTCGACGCTTGTCCAGCACCTCTCACACACGACGCCACTCCAATATTTCTCACACACGACACCTCTCCACCACCTCTCACACACGACACCTCTCCACCACCTCTCACACACGACACCTCTCCACCACCTCTACATTGTGACCATATCTACCTGTGGCCCAACACTGACCCCTGTGGAACACCGCTCGTGACGCTTCCCCACTCTGATTTCTCCCCATGCCTCTATCCAGGAAAAAAATTTCTCCTATTCCGTGTGCCTTAATTTTCCTCAATAGCCTCTGATGTGGGACTCTATCGGAAGCCTTACTGAAGTTCATATACACAATATATATCAAATTCATTACCATGATCTACCTTCTCCAATACCTTAGTGAAAAAAAATTAATAAATTCGTAAGGCATGAACGCCCTTTTGAGATTCGTTGATTAATTTATGCTTTTCAAGATGGCTACGAATTGCCTTAGCAATTATTGATTCCATAAATTTTCCCACTATGGAGGTTAGGCTTATTGGTCTATAGTTCCAAACTGAAGACCTGTCAACTGCTTTGAAAATAGGTATCACATTTGCCATTTTCCATTTATCTGGCACCATGCCAGTTTGTAGTGATATGTTTAAAAGATTATCCAAAGGTTTGCTAAGTTCCTCTTTACATTCCTTTAGAACCCTTGCATACAGTTCATCAGGGCCTGGGGATTTGTTAGGTTTTAATTTATCTATTTGTCTAAGGACCATGTCACTTGTGACCCTCATCGTGCATAGTTTACTATTATCCTGTTCTACATAATTCATTATTTCTTGAATATCGCTAATATCTTCCTGTGTAAAAACTGAGAGGAAGTATGTGTTAGAACTTCTACACATTTCCTTATCACTGTCAGTGAGCTGACCCGAGTAACTTTTAAGTGGACCTATCTTGTCCCTAATCTTACTTCTGTATACCTGAAAGAATCCTTTTGGGTTAGTCTTCGATTCTCTTGCAACTTTAACCTCATAATCTCTTTGTTTTTCTTATTCCCTTTTTTTTATTTCTCTCTAACTGAATATATTGATTTCTTAATTGCACCTCTCCTCTTTTGATTTGCTTATATATGCCTTTCTTTTGACCAATGAGATGTTTTAATCTATTGTTCCCATTTAGGATCATTTTTATTTAATCTGATTTCCCTATTTGGAACATAAGTTGTTCGAGCAGCTAGAATTATGCTCTGGAATATGTCATATCGGCGACCATCACCACCTACCTGACTTATAGTCAGGTTATTCCAGTTCAGCCCACCCAGGTAATTTTTCAGTCCTATGAAATCAGCCAAGCAGACGTCAGGGACAGAGACTTGATTGCCACTATTATGGTAATTCCATGATATATTAAAATTGAGTGATTTATGATCACTTTCCCCAAGCTCATCATTAACCTCAAGATTATTAATTAGTGATTCCCTGCTGGCAAGAACCAAGTCAAGGAGGTTATTTCCTCTTGTTGGTTCTGTCACAAACTGTTTTAAAAACAATCCTGAATCGTATCAAGAAAGTCTCTTTATTCTATATTTCCTGTCAAATTGCTCTAGTCAATTTGTCTAAAGTTGAAATCTCCTATTAGCACAACATTTTTGTATAGTGATTCCTTACGAATTTCGTCCCTTCCTATCAAGATTTGGGGGCCTGTAAATTACACCCAAGATTAGTTTCTCACGGCCCTCAAGAAGCTGTAGCCAAACAGATTCAGTGGCTGACACTTCTAATTTTATATCTTGTCTAACACAACAATTTAAATTGTCTCTTGACATACATCGCTACTCCACCACCCTTCCTGTTGACTCTATGAGTGTGGAATAATTTATAGCCTTGTATGTGACACTCAGAAGGCATCTCTCTTTCAGATTGAGCAAGTCTCTGTTATAGCAATAATATCTGTTTCCTGCACTTGAAATTAATCTTAGATCATCTATCTTATTTCTTACACTCCTGCTATTAGTATAGTAAATGTTAAGGGAGCTAGTCTCTTGTTGCCTTCTGCTGTCTCCCTTTGTTTGCTGACCTGATCCATTGTCTTTATTTATAACTTTATGATGAATGTCTTTTATACATTTACAATTTTCAACCTTAGTGTTGCAACCTGACTGTTTCCCACACACACCTATACCTCTGTCTTCTACCAGTTTAAAATCCTAGACATGTCAGCAATGGCCATCTCGACTGAGTTCACAAGTGCTACCACCCCTGCCCCAGAGAGATGTACCCCATCCCTTGCGTACATATCATGTTTGCCATAAAAGTTGCCCCAGTTGTCAATGAATGGGATTGCAAGTTCCTTGCAGTATCTGTCTAGCCAATAATTTACACCAATTGCTCTAGACAACCATTTATTGCCCATTCCCCTTCTAGGCAAGATGCTGCATATGATTGGAACACCTCCCTTAGACTTACTTAAATCTATAGCTACCTATACTTATCTAGCAGCTCCTACCCTTCCCAATATCATATCCTCCATCACTGAGACAGAGACAGAACTCAAAATACCCTCACCACCACTGTTGGCGGTGGTGGTGAGGCCAGAGCACTGTTGGAAGTGGTGATAAGGCCAGAGCACTGTTGGTGGTGGTGGGGCCAGAGCACTGTTGGTGGTGGTGAGACCAGACACTGTGTTGTTGGTAGTAAGGCCAGAGCACTGTTGATGGTGGTGAGGCCAGAGCACTGTTGGTAGAGGCGAGGCCAGAGCGCTGTTAGTGGCGGTGAGGCCAGAGCACTGTTGGTGGTGGTGGTGGCATCAGAGCACTGTTAGTGGTGGTGAGACTAGAGCATTGTGTTGGTGGTTGTGAAGCCAGAGCACGGTGTTGGTAGTGGTGAAGCCAGAGCACTACTGGTGGTGGTGGTGAGGCCAGAGCACTCTGTTGGTGGTGGTGGTGGTGGTGGTGGTGGTGGTGGTGAGACAAGAGCACTGTGTTGGCGGTGGTGGTAAGGCCAGAATATTGTGTTGGTGATGAGGCTAGAGCACTGTGTTGGTGGTGGTGAGACCAGAGCACCGTCTTGGTAATGGTGGTGAGGCCAGAGCACTGTGTTTGTGGTAGTGATGGTGAGGCCAGAGCACTGTGTTGGTGGTGGTGGTGTTGAGGCCAGAGCACTGTTTTGGTGGTTGTGGTGAGGTCAGAGCACTGTTGGTGATGGTGGTGGTGAGGCCTGAGCATTGTTGGTGGTGGTGGTGAGGCCAGAGCACTGTTGGAGGTGGAGATGAGGCCAGAGCACTGTTGGTGGTGTTGGGCCAGAGCACTGTTGGTGGCGGAGAGACTAGACAGTGTGTTGGTGTTGGTGGTCAAGCCAGAGCACTGTTGGTGGTGGTGGTGGTGAGGCCTGAGCACTGTTGGTGGTGGTGAGGCCTGAGCACTGTTGGTGATGGTGGTGAGGCCAGAGCACTGTTGGAGGTGGAGATGAGGCCAGAGCACTGTTGGTGGTGGTGGGCCAGAGCACTGTTGGTGGTGGAGAGACTGGACAGTGTGTTGGTGTTGGTGGTCAAGCCAGAACACTGTTGGTGGTGGTGGTTAAGCTATAGGACTGTGGTGGTGGGACCAGAGCACTGTGTTGGTGGCGGTGAGGCCAGAATATTGTGTTAGTGGTGGGGAGGCCAGAGCACTGTGATGGTGGTGGTGGTGGTGAGGCCAGGGCACCATGTTGGTGGTGGTGAGGGCAGAGCACTGTTGAAGGTGGTGGTAGTAGTGAGGCCAGATCACTGTTGATGAAGGTGAAACCAGAGAAGTGTTGGTGGTGGTGAGGCCAGAGCACTGTGTTAGTGGTGGTGCTGAGGCCAGAGCACTGTTGATGGTGGTGGTGATGAGGCCAGAGCACTTGTGTTGGTGGTGGTGAGGGCAGAGCTCTGTTGATGGTGGTGGTGGTAGTTGTGAGGCCAGAGCACTGTTGATGGAGGTGAAACCAGAGAACTGTTGGTGGTGGTGAGGCCAGAGCACTGTTGGCGGTGGTGAGGGTAGAACACTGTTGGTGGTGGTGAGGCCAGAGCATTGTTGGTGGGGGTGAGGCCAGAGCACTGTTGGTAGTGGTGGTGAGGGCAGAGCACTGTTGATGGTGGAGAGGCCAGAGCACTGTTGATGGTGGTGAGGTCAGAGCACTGTTGATAGTGGTGAGGGCAGAGCACTTTTGGTGGTGCTGAGGCCAGAGCACTGTTGATGGTGGTGAGGGCAGAGCACTGTTGATGGTGGTGAGGCCAGAGCACTGTTGATGAAGGTGAAACCAGAGAAGTGTTGGTGGTGGTGAGGCCAGAGCACTGTGTTAGTGGTGGTGGTGAGGCCAGAGCACTGTGTTGGTGGTGGTGATGAGGCCAGAGCACTTGTGTTGGTGGTGGAGGTGAGGCCACAGCACTGTGTTGGTGATGGTGGTGGTGAGACCAGAACATTGTGTTAGTGGTGGTGGTGAGGCGAGAGCACTGTTGATGGTGGTGAGGCCAGAGTACTGTTGGGGTAGTGAGGCCAGAACATTGTTGGTGGTGGTGAGGCTAGAGCACCGTGTTGGTGGTGGTGAGGGCAGAGCTCTGTTGATGGTGGTGGTGGTAGTTGTGAGGCCAGAGCACTGTTGATGGAGGTGAAACCAGAGAACTGTTGGTGGTGGTGAGGCCAGAGCACTGTTGGCGGTGGTGAGGGTAGAACACTGTTGGTGGTGGTGAGGCCAGAGCATTGTTGGTGGGGGTGAGGCCAGAGCACTGTTGGTAGTGGTGGTGAGGGCAGAGCACTGTTGATGGTGGAGAGGCCAGAGCACTGTTGATGGTGGTGAGGTCAGAGCACTGTTGATAGTGGTGAGGGCAGAGCACTTTTGGTGGTGCTGAGGCCAGAGCACTGTTGATGGTGGTGAGGGCAGAGCACTGTTGATGGTGGTGAGGCCAGAGCACTGTTGATGAAGGTGAAACCAGAGAAGTGTTGGTGGTGGTGAGGCCAGAGCACTGTGTTAGTGGTGGTGGTGAGGCCAGAGCACTGTGTTGGTGGTGGTGATGAGGCCAGAGCACTTGTGTTGGTGGTGGAGGTGAGGCCACAGCACTGTGTTGGTGATGGTGGTGGTGAGACCAGAACATTGTGTTAGTGGTGGTGGTGAGGCGAGAGCACTGTTGATGGTGGTGAGGCCAGAGTACTGTTGGGGTGGTGAGGCCAGAACATTGTGTTGGTGGTGGTGAGGCTAGAGCACCGTGTTGGTGGTGGTGAGGGCAGAGCTCTGTTGATGGTGGTGGTGGTAGTTGTGAGGCCAGAGCACTGTTGATGGAGGTGAAACCAGAGAACTGTTGGTGGTGGTGAGGCCAGAGCACTGTTGGCGGTGGTGAGGGTAGAGCACTGTTGGTGGTGGTGAGGCCAGAGCATTGTTGGTGGGGGTGAGGCCAGAGCACTGTTGGTAGTGGTGGTGAGGGCAGAGCACTGTTGATGATGGAGAGGCCAGAGCACTGTTGATAGTGGTGAGGGCAGAACACTTTTGGTGGTGCTGAGGCCAGAGCACTGTTGGTGGTGGTGAGGGCAGAGCACTGTTGATGGTGGTGAGGCCAGATCACTGTTGATGGTGGTGAGGGCAGAGCACTTTTGGTGGTGGTGAGGCCAGAGCACTGTTGGTGGTGGTGAGGACAGAGCACTGTTGGTGGTGGTGGTGGTGAGGCCAGAGCACTGTTGGTGGTGGTGGTGAGGCCAGAGCACTGTTGGTGGTGGTGAGGGCAGAGCACTTTAGGTGGTGGTGAGGTCAGAGCACTGTTGATGGTGGTGAGGCCAGAGCATCGTTGGTGGTGATGAGGCCAGAGCACTTTTGGTGGTGGTGAGGCCAGAGCACTGTTGGTGGTAGTAAGGGCAGAGCACTGTTGGTGGTGGCGAGGCCAGATCATTGTTGGTGGTGGTGAGGCCAGAGCACTGTTGGTGGTGGTGAGGCCAGACCACTGTTGGTGGTGGTGGTGAGGCCAGAGCACTGTTCGTGGTGGTGAGAGCAGAGCACTTTTGGTGGTGGTGAGGCCAGAGCACTGTTGGTGGTGGTGAGGGCAGAGCACTGTTGGTGGTGGTGAAGCCAGAGCAATGTTGGTGGTAGTGGTGAGGCCAGAGCACTGTTGGTGTTGGTGAGGGCAGAGCACTTTTGGTGGTGGTGAGGCCAGAGCACTGTTGGTGGTGGTGAGGGCAGAGCACTGTTGGTGGTGGTGGTGAGGCCAGAGCATTGTTGGTGGTGGTGGTGGTGAGGCCAGAGCATTGTTGGTGGTGGTGAGGCCAGAGCACTGTTGGTGGTGGTGGTAGTGAGGCCAGAGCACTGTTGGTAGTGGTGGTGAGGCCGGAGCACTGTTGGTGGTGGTGAAGGCAGAGCACTGTTGGTGGTGGTGAGGGCAGAGCACTGTTGGTGGTGGTGGTGAGGCCAGAGCATTGTTGGTGGTGGTGAGGCCAGAGCACTGTTGGTGGTGGTAGTGAGGCCAGAGCACTGTTGGTGGTGGTGGTGAGGCCGGAGCACTGTTGGTGGTGGTGAGGGCAGAGCACTTTGGTGGTGGTGAGGGCAGAGCACTGTTGGTGGTGGTGAGGCCAGAGCATTGCTAGTGGTGGTGAGGCCAGAGCACTGTTGGTGGTGGTGGTGAGGCCAGAGCACTGTTGGTGGTGGTGGTGAGGCCAGAGCACTGTTGGTGGTGGTGAGGCCAGAGCATTGCTAGTGGTGGTGAGGCCAGAGCACTGTTGGTGGTGGTGGTGAGGCCAGAGCACTGTTGGTGGTGGTGGTGAGGCCAGAGTACTGTTGGTGTTGGTGGTGAGGCCAGAGCACTGTGTTGGCGGTGGTGAGGCCAGAGCACTGTGTTGGTGGTGGTGAGGCTAGAGCAATGTGTTGGTGGTGGTGAGGCCAGAGCACTGTTGGTGGTGGTGAGGGCAGAGCACTGTTTGTGGTGGTGAGGCCAGAGCAATGTTGGTGGTAGCGGTGAGGCCAGAGCACTGTTCGTGGTGGTGAGGGCAGAGCACTGTTGGTGGCGGTGAGAGCAGAGCACTGTTGGTCGTGGTGAGGCCAGAGCATTGTTAGTGGTGGTGAGGCCAGAGCACTGTTGGTGGTGGTGGTGAGGCCAGAGCACTGTTGGTGGTGGTGGTGAGGCCAGAGCACTGTTGGTGGTGGTGGTGGTGAGGCCATAGCACTGTTGGTGGTGGTGGTGGTGGTGAGGCCAGAGCACTGTGTTGGCGGTGGTGAGGCCAGAGCACTGTGTTGGGGGTTGTGAGGCTAGAGCAATGTGTTGGTGGTGGTGAGGGAGACCATACCTGTGTTGGTGGTGGTGAGGCTAGAGCACTGTGTTGGTGGTGGTCGTGTTGTGACCAGAGCACTGTGTTGGTGGTGTTGAGGCCAGAGCACTGTGTTGGCGGTGCTGAGGCCAGAGCTCTGTGTTTTTGGGAGTGAGGCTAGAGCACTGTGTTGGTGGTGGTGAGGCTAGAGCACTGTGTTGGTGGTGGTGAGGCTAGAGCACTGTGTTGGCCGTGCTGAGGCCAGAGCTCTGTGTTGGTGGTGGTGAGGCTAGAGCTCTGTATTGGTGGTGGTGAGGCTAGAGCACTGTGTTGATGGTGGTGAGGCTAGAGCACTGTGTTGGTGGTGGTGAGGCTAGAGCACTGTGTTGGCCGTGCTGAGGCCAGAGCTCTGTGTTGGTGGTGGTGAGGCTAGAACACTGTGTTGGCGGTGGTGAGGCTAGAGCACTGTGTTGGCCGTGCTGAGGCCTGAGCTCTGTGTTGGTGGTGGTGAGGCTAGAGCACTGTGTTGGTGGTGGTCGTGTTGTGTCCAGTGCACTGTGTTGCTGGTGATGTTGTTGAGGCCAAAGCACTGTGTTGGTGGTGGTGTTGAGACCAGAGCACTGTATTGTGGTGGTGAGACCAGAGCATTGTTGGTGGTGGTGGTGAGGCCAGAGCACTGTTGACGGTGGTGAGGCCAGAGCATTGTTGATTGTGGTGGTGAGGCCAGAGCACTGTTGATGGTGGTGAAGCCAGTGAATTGTTGGTGGTGGTGAGGCCAAGGCACTGTTGGTGGTGGTGATGAGGCCAGAGCACTGTTGATGGTGGTGAGACCAGAGCACTGCATTGGTAGTGGTGAGACCAGAGCACTGTTGATGGTGGTGAGGCCATAGCACTGTTGGTGGTGGTGAGGCCAGAGCACTGTTGGTGTTGGTGGCGAGCCCAGACCACAGTTAGCGGTGGTGGTGAGGCAAGATCATTCTTGGTGGTGGAGGTGAGGCCAGAGCACTGTTGTTGATGGTGGTGAGGCCAGAGCACTTTGTTGGTGATAAGGCCAGAGCACTGTGTTGGTGGTGAGGCCAGATCACTGTTGGTGGTGGTGGTGGTAGTGGTGAAGCCAGAGAACTGTTGGTGGTGGTGGTGAGGCCAGAACATTGTGTTGGTAGTGGTGGTGGTGGTGAGGCCAGAGCGCTGTTTTAGTGGTGAGGCCAGAGCAATATTGGTGGTGGTGGTATTTATGCCAGAGCACTGTGTTAGTGGAGGTGAGGCTTGAGCACTGTGTTGGTGGTGGTGTTGAGACCAGAGTACTGTATCGGTGGTGGTTTTGAGGCCAGAGCACCGTTTTGGTGTTGGTGGTGATGAGGCCAGAGCACTGTTGTTGGTGGTGGTGAGGCCAGAGCACTGTGTTGGTGGTGGTAAGGCCAGAGCACTGTGTTGGTTTTGGTGGTGAGGCCATAGCAATGTGTTGGTGATGTTGAGGCCAGAGCACTCTGTTGGTGGTGGTGAGGCCAGAGCACTGTGTTGGCGGTGGTGAGGCCAGAGCACTGTGTTGGTGGTTCACGAAATCGTAATGACATGATTGCAAACAAACCCATACCCCGGCCGGGATTGAACCCGCGGTCAGAGAGTCTCAAAACTCCAGACCGTCGCATTAGCCACTAGACCAGCTGGTCTAGTGGCTAACGCGACGGTCGGGAGTTCTGAGACTCTCTGACCGCGGGTTCAATCCCGGCCGGGGTGTGGTTTGTGTTGGTGATGGTGAGGCCAGAGCACTGATTTGGTGGTGGTCGCGTTGTGGCCAGAGCACTGTGTTGGTATTGGTGGTGTTGAGGCCAGAGCACTGTGTTTGTATTGGTGGTGTTGAGGCCAGAGCACTGTGTTGCTGGTGATGCTGTTGAGGCCAGATCACTGTGTTGGTGATGGTGTTGGCACCAGAGCACTGTATTGTGGTGGTGAGACCAGAGCACTCTTGGTGGTGGTTTTGAGTCCAGAGCACCATGTTGGTGTTTGTGGTGTTAAGGCCAGAGCACTATGTTGGTGGTGGTTGTGTTCAGGCCAGAACATTATGTTGGTGCTAGTGGTGTTGAGACAAAGCACTGTGCTGGTGACAGTGGTGTTGAGACAAAGCACTGTGCTGGTGATAGTGGTGTTGAGACAAAGCACTGTGCTGGTGATAGTGGTGTTGAGACAAAGCACTGTGCTGGTGATAGTGGTGTTGAGACAAAGCACTGTGCTGGTGATAGTGGTGTTGAGACAAAGCACTGTGCGGGTGATAGTGGTGTTGAGACAAAGCACTGTGCTGGTGATAGTGGTGTTGAGACAAAGCACTGTGCTGGTGGTGGCCAAGTCAAACACTATGTGTAGTGATACCATCACTGCAGCTGTGGACGTCTGAATGTGCTCAACCACATGATCTGTTTATAAATCCCCATTCACCCTCCCCCCTTTCTTGTTTGTGTGTGCCTTCACCTAATTGTGGTCGGTGGGGTCGAGTCTCAGCTCCTGGCCCCGACTCTTATGGGTGCTATTGGTTTCAATTTCTTGGCTGCGTGAGCCCTATTATAACTATTCTTAAAGCTGTGTATGGATTCTGCCTCTACCACTTTGCTGTCTAGGTCGCTTAACTTTCTGACTAATCTAAGGTTTAAAAAGTATTTCCTGATATCCCTGTGATTTATCTGTGCTTCTAGCTTCCAGCTAATAATAGAGCCTACAAGACTAGAAAATACACTGGACCTCGTCCTCACCAACAACGACGATCTGATACGTAGTATAACCATATCAAAGACAATACACTCAGATCACAACATAAAAGAGGTACAGGTATGTATGTGCAGGGCTCCTGACCACCAAAATGTGATCAGTTATGAAGGTGCCTTCACAAAATTCAACTTCAAAAATAATAACATACATTAAGAACAAGTCAACCATGTGCTAAATAAAACCAGCTGGAGAGATATCCTAATCAACACAGATCCGAACCTCTGCCTAGAAAAAAAATTGCTCTGTGGCACTTGAGGTCTACTCAAGGCACATTCCGTTAAGAAAAAGAAAGATGTAAACTAGAGAGAGAGAGAGAGATGCTTCCTATACAGGTGAAGGTGACGAATCACAGAGCGGTTGAGAGGGGCAAGTATATCTGAAATATGAAGGGAGGCACTGGTCAGAGAAATAGGAAATATCGAACTTAAGCTTAAGAAATCTTTCAGGAGACATGAATCTCAGGAAGAACTTAAAGCCATAAATGAAACTGAAAGAACCCCAAAATATTTCTTCTCTTATGCCAAACCTAGGGCGAAAACAACATCCAATATTGGACCTCTGCTGAGACGAGATGGGACCTACACAGATGACGGCAAAGAAATGAGTGAGATGCTAAAGTCCCAATATGACTCAGTGTTCACTGAACCATTAACAAGACTCAGGGTCGACAATCTAAATTATTTTTTCTATGACTAAGACTCAAAATTTGGTCACTTCAAAAATCTCTATTATCCTAACACCACAAGACTTCAAAAAGGCAATTAATGACATACCCATGCACTTTGCCCCAGGCCCGGACTCGTGGAACTCCGTGTTCATTAGGAACTGCAAGAAGCCCCTGTCACATGCCTTCAGCATTATATGGAGAGGAGCATGGACACAGGAGTCATCCCATAGTCACTAAAAACAGCAGACATAGCCCCACTTCACAAAGGTTGCAGTAAAACAATTGCAAAGAACTACAGATCGATAGTGCTAACATCACATATCATAAAAATCTTTGAATAGGGTCTAAGAAGTAAGATCGCCATCCACCTAGATACCCATCAGTTACACATTCCAGGGCAACACGGGTTTACACCAGGTTGTTCCTGCCTGTCCCAGCTATTGGACCACTATGACAAGGTCCTGGATGATTTAGAGGATAAACAAAATATACATGTATACACAGACTTTGTGAAAACCTTCGACAAGTGTGACCATGGTGTAATAGCGCACAAAATGTGTGACAAAGGAATAACAGGAAAAGTTGGTAGATGGATCTATAACTTCCTAACAAATAGAACATAAGAACTTAAGAAGAACATAAGAAAGAAGGAACACTGCAACAGGCCTACTGGCCCATGCGAGGCAGGTCCAAGTCTCCTACCGGTTTAAGTCAATTCCCCAACCTAGTCAGGTCAGGTCACATTCACTTAAGGATGGAGCTCGGCATCTGACCCAGTAGCACAAGCTAGTCAGGTCCAACTCACACCCACCCACACCCACTCATGTATTTATCTAATCTATTTTTAAAACTACACAATGTTTTAGCCTCTATAACTGTTCTCGGGAGTTTGTTCTACTCATCCACAACTCTATTACCAAACCAGTGCTTTTCTATATCCTTCCTGAATCTGAATTTTTCCAACTTTAAAGCCATTGCTGCGAATCCTGTCTAGGCTAGATATTTTTATCGCGCTATTTGCATCCACTTGATTTATTCCTGTTTTCAATTTATACACCTCAAGACACCTTTCTAGAGAGTGCAGATTCAGGGCCCTCAGTCTGTTCTCACAGGGAAGATTTCTGATACATGGGATCAACTTTGTCATCCCCCTTCGTACATTTTCCAGAGCATTTATAACCATTCTGTAATACGGTGACCAATGTCGTGGGGGTTCGGAAGGAGATATGATGGTTGAAGATAAACACACTTGTGGATGGTAACACTATATATTGTCAGACTGTGGTAAGGGAAGGGCCCAGCCTGCCTGTTACTGCCTGGTGTAGGTCTCCGCGTGGACTGAGAGTGAGGTAGCACGTCCCACCCACTCATGCTGCATCCCGTGATGTCATACAGTCACTAGGCCTAATAGGGATCTTCTATATAAAACACATGGATGGTACTATGATACTCAGCTAAGCTATACAACACATGTAAGGGGATCAGCAACTATGCTGACAGCTCGGTCATGTTACACATGTCGTCTCGACATACACTACTATGATATAGGCTGAACAGGCAGGTGGTTCTGCGCTGATTCTATACAATAACAAAGACATATATAACTTAGAACTAATGGATGGTATCATAATGGATGTTAACATAATGAGTTTTAACGTAATGCATTACAAATTATAAGAACAAATCATGGTATAATATAGGATGGAATTGATCGATCGATCTGTATTCATGCACTCTACGGATTCTGAGGAAGAATAAATATATATACAAGTTGAAATTAACAGCAAAGGCAAATCTGGTGCACACAGATCATTACTGTTAAATTCTCAGAATTTGGAGGGAACGTGAACACGAAAAAAAAAATTCTGAAAAACTGATCAGTTAATAACAAAACACACAGTTGACAGTTTCATTCATCTCGGACATCTAATTATACAGACTATGTACATTTAAACCCAATTCTGCGAGGGTAAGATTTACATATGCAGAATGGTTATCATCTCTGGGAGGATCGAATTCCTCTGCAATGGCTAACACATGCCTTGACCGAGGGAGATCTGAACGAGTATCTACAAAAGATACTTGTGGGTTTCTCATTACTTGTCGAGTACGCAAGAAGTAACGACATTCAGGTTGATTATCTGACTGAGTATTTGAGGTAGAGGGTACAGAGTCAAGAGGATTTTCAGCATCTGTCACATTAGTCTGGGTAGCAATATCATCAACATCGCATACTAATTTCATATGGTCTAAATGCGATTCTTTGTACTTACCAGTACTAATTTCTCTAACCTTATACTTATTGCCAGTGATATGTTCAACAACTCGATAAGGGCCAACAAACTTTTGATCGAGCTTAGGAATTGCAGATGTTTTGTTGAAATTGGTCAGCATTACTCTTGAACCTACTTTAACTTTTGATGGCTTAGCACGGCTATTAGTTACTCTAGTAAATTCTGCTGTTGATTTATGAGCTATGCTGGTACGAGTTGCTACGAAATCATCAGGGTTGTAATTGGGTTTCGGGGTGGAATATAACAACTCGTAGGGTAAACGCTTGTCTACACCATACAATGCAAAATGTGGAGTATCACCTATGGAAGCATTGTAAGCAGAATTTATGGCACATTGAACATCTGGTATAACTTCATCCCAAGTTTCACTATTGGGGTTGATAGTGGCTCTCAAGACATCAAGTATTTTCTTACTGGTTCGTTCAGCTAACCCATTGCTGGCAGGATGATGAGGAACAATGGTGGATTTAGAGATCTTGTACAAGGTACACAAATTTTCAAGAATCTCATTACAGAATTCACCTCCATTATCTGTTACTTAGGACTTAGGGGTGGTATGCCTGCAGATAACGTGTTCTTTAAATGCTTTAGCTACTGTCTCTGCAGTCTTATCTGCAATAGGAACTTACTCACAATATCTGGTGAAATGATCTACCATAACACACAGATGTTTCTTGCTTTGGAGGGAACATTTAAAATTGGTTAACAAATCAAGCACTACTCTTTCCCACGGTTCGCTAGTGGTTGGACACACCTGGATTGGATTAGGACCATTGACATTTCCTTTATGCTGCATGCAAACACTACATTTCTTAACATACTCTGAAATGTCAGTTGCCATACGTGGCCAAAAGTACTTCATTCTGGCTTGTTTCACAGAACGATCCATACCAGGGAGTGCAACACCTGGTGCATCGTGAACCAGCTGCAGAGCTACATTCACTAGTGACTGTGGAATTACTAACTGGTATACTCTTCTGCTTGGAGTACTCAACTCGGCAGTTCGATACAGTAATTCTCGGCTCATTACAAAGTCACTAATGGGTGCTGGTGACTTCACAGTCAGAATAAGATCTTCCTAGAGCAGGAATCGAATCACACCAGACCACATGGGATCTGTTCTTTGGGCATTCTTTACATCCTCGGCAGTAAATGGAGGATTTGCGGTTACTATACTAACGTGTCGTGATAAAGCATCTGCGACTACGTTTGACTTGCCAGGTAAATGTTCAAAAGTAGGATTGAACTCTTGGATAGTCAAGGTCCATCTGGCTAACCTTCCAGTAGGTTGTTCGTTCTGGAATAAAGGTATCAGAGGTGCATGATCTGTCAAGACATGAACAGGGTACTGGTAAATAATGTCTCGGAAGTGCTTTAAAGACCATACTATTGCTAAAGCTTCTTGCTCCGTTACTGTATAATTACGTTCAGCCTTCGTAAGGACTCTACTAGCTAATGCAACTGCGTTGTACTTGCCATCAGTCTTCTGAGCTATTACGGCACCTATGCCAATTGAACTAGTATCAGTTGTCAGACAGAAGGGCTTAGAAAAATCTGGGAATTTCAAAATGGGAGTGGACGCTAGCTTTTCTTTTAGTGTCTGGAATGCTCTTTCTTGATGGAAGGTCCAAACGAAAGGAGCATCTTTCTTAAGCAATTCAGTTAGAGGTGCTGCTATTGAAGAAAAATTAGCAATGAAAGATCTATAGAAACCTGCTAGACCCACAAAGGATCTTGCAGCATCAGCAGTTTTGGGGGATGGAAAATTTAGTACTGCCGCTACTTTACTTTGATCAGTCGTAACCCCTCTAGGAGTGACTACGTGACCAAGAAACTTAATTTCTGATCTGAAAAATTGACATTTGGACAGTTTGATCTTTAAATTAGCTTCTTCAAGCTTACCAAGTACTATATCAAGTCTTTTCAGATGTATATCCACGTCTTTGGACATGATGATTACGTCATCTAAGTACACCATAAGTGCTTTACCTATGAGACCTCTAAAGATATTAGTCATGAGCCTAGAGAATGTGATAGGAGAGGATCGTAATCCAAAAGCCATTCAAAGGAAGTGATAATGACCTGTGGGAGTGGAGAATGCGGTTAACTCTTGGCTGTCCTCATGAAGAGGCACTTGCCAAAACCCTTGTAACAAGTCCAGGGTCGAGAAGACTTTGTTATCTCCGATGTTATGTAAAAGATCACCAAGTACAGGAAGTGGGAAGCGATCTGGAATAGTTTTTGCATTTAACTTCCTAAAGTCAATCACCGGGCGCCAAGTACCATCCTTCGTAGGCACTAGGATCAAGGGTGCATTCCAGGGTGAATTGCTAGGTGCAATAACTCCATCATCGAGCATTTGATTGATCAATTCTTCTGCGACAACAACTTGGGAATGAGGCATTCTGTACGCAGGTATATAGATAGGCCTAGTACCAGGTTCAAGTGGAATACAATGGGACAATAAGCTCGTTTTACCCATCTTCTCACCTGGTAAGGCAATGGCTTTATGACGTTTGTTCAACAGAGTCAACAAACACTTGACTTCGTCTGGGAAGTCAGTGGGAGCTAAGTCTTTCTCCTCAACTGGTGGAATGGATTGATCCAGTGGAGTGGATGAGGTCTCCCCTGTTGAAATAGCACCGACCCACTGGTCAGGTGGCACGTCATCCTGTACTTGAACAGGGTAAGGATAGTGAACTAGGTCAACAAGATTAGTATTTGCTTTGAGATGAACACTGTGACCCGAAATGTTAGCAAGGAATAAATGGATCTTACTGTCTCTTACAACGTGTAAGGAAGGTTCAACAAATAAACCCTTGACCTTGCAGGAATCACTGTCAACTAGGATGTTATCACCATCTGGAACACTAGGAACAACAACAGACACTCTAGTGAGAGCACTAGCCGCAACAGAGATGTCTTTCTGCAGACGGCATGTGACATCAACAAGAGATGGCATTACTAGTTTCAAGTAATCGTTTTCCAACAAGACGTCCCCTGTGGAGAAAGTACTGCTTGGACTAGCAGGGATTGACTGAGCACTCAAGGCAGTCTGAGCATCCTCGGACACTTGAGGCAATACACTATCTTGCATGTCTGGAGGTGTAGGTGGAACATAGATGGGAGTGACAGAGTTACTAGTGCCTGACTGCTTGGGTACGCTACTGGAAAATGCATTGGCTTGTAAGGACTTAATCTGTACATCGTACTCTGTGGCAGTATGGCAGATCTCTGATCCAAGCTGGTAACCCCAAAATGGAACGATCAAGTCGTCAATTTGGGCATACCATCGGTACGGATCAAGCACAATACATAAGTCTCTCATAGAAACAAATCCCAGTAGGTCACCAGGGAAAGTAATCTGGTCAACAACAAGGAAAGAAGCAGTAAAGTCTCTACCATGGATAGAAAAGGTGAGTGAAGTCTGACCTCGGACACGCAGAAGGGAACCAGCTGCTCCACTAAGGGAGGTTACAGTAGTTGGTTCAACGAGGACACGTCGTAACTGCTTCTCTTTAAACAAACTAGACCTGATGATATTAACTTGCGCACCAGAGTCCATGAACACATGAACGGGCGCATTACGAATAGAAGCTTGTACTATAGGACCTACCGTTTCATTTGGAGTTATGTGCAAACAGAAGGGTGGGTTGTCATCGGAGAAGGCATGTTCCACTTCATCCCCAAATTCCTCTACGTCAGAGACATGTGAAGCAACATCAACAGTGGGATTGTCATTCTCAAGACTGCTTAAGGCTTCATAGGAATTGTGAAGAGGGATGGTGTACTCATTATCACCTACTGTCACGACTGGACGAGTAGACTGGGGCGCCCGGATTCCCCTGAATTGGAAGAATGAGGCTGGTTCTTGTTATTCTGAGAACCCCGATCTCTATTTCCTCTCCTGGCTCTGCGGTTGGAACGGCCACAGAAAGATCTAGAGTACTGGAGGTTATAGAGAGCATTACACTCAGATGTGTCATGGCCATGAATTCTGGGATAAGTACAATTAGGCAAATCGGACTGGTACTTATCAGCATTACAATGCTTCTTAGAGCGACTATCAGGGCAATTTACCGCGATGTGGCCTTGGTAACCACAATTATAGCAAGTTCTTTGGCTATGGGTACTGTACATGCTACGAGTGCTACAGGAATGATAACTCTTAACACGGGATTTGGATGACGGTCGTGAGTGATTTAGATCTGGAGTTTTGGTTGTAGCACAAACAAGAGGAGGTACAGGAGTAGACAAAGTGGTTGACTTAGACCTTCGATTGGGGAAGGTTCCCTCGGGACACAAATTACGCACATGGATAAGAGCTGCAAGTGGTCCCATTGTGGCATTTAGAGGACTGGAATTATACACATACATTGATGTTGGTGGCATTAGCTGTTTAATAACTCCGAATGCTGCTAATTTGGCAAACCCCTCAAGAGCTGGTTTATCATTGTCTTTATGGTACTTGGAACTTTGACCTGCCTTAACAAATGAGGACATTAGGTTATTTAAACAAAGAGCAAACTCATCTAATGATTCCTCTGGCCTTGGAGCTGTACACACTAATTCCTTAAGAGCAACAAAAGGATCAGTTTCTCATACTGGTTCAAGATAGTTACGGATTAATTGCTCATAATCTTGCCACTTGGTTAGATCCTGAAAGTCCTTCATATGTATCAAGTTGGCGACATGCGAGGCAGCTGGTGAACGAGCTAAACTCTCCTTTCCGATACTAATTAGGCAACTCTCTGATGGAGGACCATCTACAGAGGCATTTGCTCTAGCACGAACAGCAGTAAACCATCCTTCCAGGTTGTCTGGGTTACCATTGAACAACAGCATAGCATCATAAGGATCACGACTAAAATTGCGAAGGCTCGAAGTCTGAGTATGTCTATTGTTTGATAAGGAATTACTCGAATTTGGGACTGATGCATTAATGGATGTACTAGCAGAATGTGCTGAGGCATCGCTCGAGAAGACTTGAGACATGTTTGCAAAATGTAAAACAAGAATTTAGAGAAATAAAAGAAAATGTAACTGAGGAACACACAACACAGTAAACTTAAATGGGAAGAAATTACTTAACTATTCTGCATAAGTAAATAAAAATTGACAAGTCACACTGTAAGCAAGGAAAACTCACACTCACAAAAGAAAATACTCAACTGAATAAGCAACACTTTGAAAATCAAGAGAAATTCTACTTTACTCAAATCTAATTTGCTCAAATTTACTTTAAATTGAATTAATGTCTTTACTCTCAATGCAATAATGAAATTCAACAATAAAAAAAAATTATAAAATCAATCAAAAATGTTAAAATGGACTCAATAAATCTTGTGCAAAATTAAAACAAACTGGGAAAACAATTCACTAAAAATAAAATAAAATGGCACACAAAGAATAAAATATTATGCACAGAACAGAGCATATGAAACTTTACTGAAATAAACTGTAGCAATATTGCAAATAACAATTACTAATCAAAAGTACTGCACAACACTACATAAAATTTCTGCAAGAAAAATTTTAATGGCAACACAATGTTTGCACAAGAATTATTGCAAAATGAGTCAATGTTGCAATGATAAAAAAAATTACACACACAAGAAAATACAGTTTACAAGACAAAAAATATTGTCAAGGAATGAACTGAGTGAACACTTTAACTCTTAATTGCAGCTTAAGCAAACACTGACTGAACAAGCAAAAGAATGATTTACTTTAAAAGAAGAACTTAAAAATTGCACTAAGAGTGAATTTGTTCAATGAAATATAAAAATAATAGATGCAAAAACACAGAACAAAAGGGTTTGAACACTTAAAATGATGCAGAACACAACACATCAATATAAACACAATACTAGAATTTTCTTGCAAAGAAACTTGAGGTGTGAAAAATTTGGAAAATAACTGTCTTGCTTCAACAAAATAATGGCACTATTGTTTCAAGTATATATATAAAAAAAAAGAAACACAACACAACAGACATAAAATAATGTGCAAAAATTAACACTGAGAGAGAAGAGAAAAAAAAATATTGCAAACAGTGTATAATGAACACTGAGTCTAATCTAGAGTTACTGAATGTCACTAAGAAATCACTGGAAACACAAAAATGTCTCAACACTCGCAAATGTCTCTATGAAAAATATTATTCATTAACAGTGTAGCGACGTTGTTGACTGAGGTTGGGTGGAGGATGGTGGTGGAGGATGGTGGTGGTTTACTCGTGGCTGGCTGCGTTCGCTGCTACTCCACACGTGATCGATCGAAGAATTTGCGCTTAAATCGACGATGGACCCACACAGGAGGCTTTTTACAATGGCGCTACTGATGAAAGAACACTGGCTCTTGACCCCCTATGTGGTCCTTAAAATATGGTGCTAGAACCCGTGATAAGGGTAAAAACAGTGGTAGTGAGTGAGGTGGGTAGTTGAGTCAAAGCAGTGAGCCACTGCGTGGTGACTGGGCCTATGGGATGAACAGCATAACCCTCACTGGGGACACCCGTACTAGGCACGAAAATATTCTAAGCCGGGCTGGCTTAAAAACAAACCCACGAAATACCACAAAACCGCAGGGATGATAAAACACTCAGAATGGATAGAACTTGAAGCACAAAGCGATGAAAAAGACTGTACCCACGTGGCTTGCTTGAGTACTGGGTTAAGACACTTGGGTTAGTTGCTGGCTGGCGTGGCTTAACCCTTCACACAGACTGGCTTGATAATTTCTAAGACACTTGTGTCTTAATTTCATCTTGTCGGTATTATATATCATTCTTGCTCATAACTTCTAACGATGAGCACAGCAGGGGTGGAAAGCTGGCTTGGCAGGCAAGGCTGGATGGTGTAAGGCTTGGGCTGACTGGGCTTGTTCTGACTGACTCCCCCACCACAGACTGGCTTGCTGGCTTGGCTTATTTTGCAAACTCGGGTCAACCCCTCGGGAGTGATGCAAATAAGCAGATAAACACTAATACACAGAGACTGACCAGTGAATAATGCAGAGGCTGGTAGATGCTTGCTCGGGTAACTGGCTGGCTAGGTCGGCCTACTGACCACACAAGATGTCCGTCCTCGGCTGAGAGAATTTATCTCCGTGCATCAATGTAATTATCAATTTTATGCCCACACCGCTGGCACCAATTTGTCGTGGGGGTTTGGAAGGAGATATGATGGTTGAAGATAAACACACTTGTGGATGGTAACACTATATATTGTCAGACTGTGGTAAGGGAAGGGCCCAGCCTGCCTGTTACTGCCTGGTGTAGGTCTCTGCATGGACTGAGAGCGAGGTAGTGCGTCCCACCCACTCATGCTGCATCCCGTGACGTCATACAGTTACTAGGCCTAATAGGAATCTTCTATATAAAACACATGGATGGTACTATGGTACTCAGCTAAGCTATACAACACATGTAAGGGGATCAGCAACTATGCTGACACCAAAACTGTGCAGCATAATCTAGATGAGGTCTAATCAAGGATATATAGAGTTGAAGAACAACCTGAGGACTCCTATTATTTATGCTTCTTGATATGAAACCAAAGATTCTGTTTGCTTTATTGTGAACGCTTATGCACTGTTGTCTTGGTTTTAGATTACTGCTAACCAGAACTCCCAAATCCTTTTCGCAATCAGTAATATTAAGATCTACGTTATTTAGTTTATATGTGGCATGATTATTTTCCTGTCCAATATTTAGAACTTTGCATTTGTCTATATTAAACTGGATCTGTCACTTCTCCGACCACTGCACCAGTCTATTTAAATCTTCTTGGAGTGCTCTAATGTCCTCCTCAGAATGAATTCGATGGACTATTTTGGTGTCATTGGCAAACTTGCTTACGTCGCTATTTATTCCCTCATCTATGTCGTTTATGTAGATTGTCAACAACAAGGGGCCCAACTCTGACCCCTGTGGAATACCGCTCGTGACGCTTCCCCACTCTGATTTCTCCCCATTTATGCAAACTCTCTGCTACCTATTTGTCAACCATGCCTCTATCCAGGAAAAAAAAATCTATTCCGTGTGCCTTAATTTTCCTCAATAGCCTCTGATGTGAGACTCTATCGGAAGCCTTACTGAAGTCCATATACACAATATCATATTCATTACCATGATCTACCTTCTCCAATACCTTTGTGAAAAAAGTTAATAAATTCGTAAGGCATGAACGCCCTTTTGAGATTCGTTGATTAATTTATGCTTTTCAAGATGGCTACGAATTGCCTTAGCAATTATTGATTCCATAAATTTTCCCACTATGGAGGTTAGGCTTATTGGTCTATAGTTCCAAACTGAAGACCTGTCAACTGCTTTGAAAACAGGTATCACATTTTCCATTTTCCATTTATCTGGCACCATGCCAGTTTGTAGTGATATGTTTAAAAGATTAGCCAAAGGTTTGCTAAGTTCCTCTTTACATTCCTTTAGAACCCTTGCATACAGTTCATCAGGGCCTGGGGATTTGTTAGGTTTTAATTTATTTATTTGTCTAAGGACCATGTCACTTGTGACCCTCATCGTGCATAGTTTAGTATCATCCTGTTCTACATAATTCATTATTTCTTGAATATCGCTAATATCTTCCTGTGTAAAAACTGAGAGGAAGTATGTGTTAAAACTTCTACACATTTCCTTATCACTGTCAGTGAGCTGACCCGAGTAACTTTTGAGTGGACCTATCTTGTCCCTAATCTTACTTCTGTATACCTGAAAGAATCCTTTTGGGTTAGTCTTCGATTCTCTTGCAACTTTAACCTCATAATCTCTTTTTGTTTTTCTTATTCCCTTTTTTTTATTTCTCTCTCTAACTGAATATATTGATTTCTTAATTGCACCTCTCCTCTTTTGATTTGCTTATATATGCCTTTCTTTTGACCAATGAGATGTTTTAATCTATTGTTCATCCATTTAGGATCATTTTTGTTTAATCTGATTTCCCTATTTGGAACATAAGTTGTTCGAGCAGCTAGAATTATGCTCTGGAATATGTCATATCGGCGACCATCACCATCTACCTGACTTATAGTCAGGTTATTCCAGTTCAGCCCACCCAGGTAATTTTTCAGTCCTATGAAATCAGCCAAGCAGACGTCAGGGACAGAGACTTGATTGCCATTATTATGGTAATTTCATGATATATTAAAACTGAGTGATTTGTGATCACTTTTCCCAAGCTCATCATTAACCTCAAGATTATTAATTAGTGATTCCCTGCTGGCAAGAACCAAGTCAAGCAGGTTATTTCCTCTAGTTGTTTCTGTCACAAACTGCTTTAAAAACAATCCTTAATCGTATCAAGAAAGTCACTTTATTCTAAATTTCCTGTCAAATTGTTCTAGTCAATTTGTCTAAAGTTGAAATCTCCTATTAGCACAACATTTTTGTATGTAGATTCCTTACAAATTTCGTCCCATAGAAGTTTACTGCACTTCCTATCAGGATTTGGGGGCCTGTAAATCACACCCAAGATTAGTTTTTCACGGCTCTCGAGAAGCTGTATCCAAACAGATTCAGTGGCTGACACTTCTAATTTTATATCCTGTCTAACACAAAAATTTAAATTGTCTCTTGACATACATCGCTACTCCACCACCCTTCCTGTTGACTCTATGAGTGTGGAATAATTTATAGCCTTGTATGTGACATTCAGAAGGCATCTCTCTTTCAGATTGAGCCAAGTCTCTGTTATAGCAATAATATCTGTTTCCTGTACTTGAAATTAATCTTAGCTCATCTATCTTATTTCTTACACTCCTGCTAGTAGTATAATAAATCTTAAGGGAGCTAGTCTCTTGCTGCCTTCTTCTGTCTCCCTTTGTTTGCTGACCTGATCCATTGTCTTTATTTATAACTTTATGTTGAATGTCTTTTATTCATTTACTGATTTCAACCCAAGTGTTGCAACTTGACTATATCCCACACACACCCATACCTCTGTCTTCTATCAGTTTAAAGTCCTAGCCATGTCACCACCCCAGCCCCAGAGAGATGTACCCCATCCCTTGCATACATATCATGTTTGCCATAAAAGTTGTCCCAGTTGTCAATGAATGGGATTGCAAGTTCCTTGCAGTATCTGTCTAGCCAACAATTTACACCAATTGTCTGAGTAGTACCAGTACCAGTAACCAGTTACCAGTGTCAGTAGTAGTGACTCACTACCAACCATCAGTGTGAATCATTTATTATTCACTGTTACAGCTGACCCTAGCATGTTTTGAACCTACTCACCCTCCAGGAACCATCTCGTGAGTCAAAGGATAGGGAGCGGAGGCTTCGTGCTACCCATATATTCCGTGTTAATATACTTCATTACCACCTAAATTAGTGATATTACCCAATCCACATTACGGAACCCCAAATGGGCAATTGCCCTAAACAACCATTCATTGCCCGCTCCCCTTCTAGGCAAGATGCTACACATGATTGGGACCCCTCACTTAGACTTAATTAAATCTATAGCTGACCTGTACTTATCTAGCAGCTCTTCTCTCCTACCCTTTCCAATATCATTTCCACCAGCACTGAGACAGAGACAGAACACAAAATGTAATAGAAAGCAGAGTAAAGTCTGAGGAGGCTATAGGGAAAAGCTTGTTCCACAAGGCACAATACTCGCTCCCATCCTGTTCCTCATCCTAATATCTGACATAGACAGAGATGTAAGCCATAGCTCTGTGTCGTCCTTTGCGGATGACATTCAAATTGCATCAACAGTATCCTCCATCGAAGATACTGCAAGACTCCAAGCGGACATCAACCAAATGTTTAAATGGGCCACTCAAAACAATGTGAAGTTCAATGAAGAGAAATTTCAACTACTCAGATATGGAAAACTTGAAGAAATTAAAACTTTATCAGAGTATAAAACAAATCCTAACCATACAATAGTGCGAAAAACTAATGTGAAAGATCTGGGAGTGATAATATCGGAGGATTTCACCTTCAAAGATCACAACAATGTATCTACCTCATCTGCTAGAAAAATGTTAAGATGGATAATGAAAACCTTTAAAACTATGGATGCAAAGCCCAGAATGATTTTCTTCAAATCACTTGTTCTCTTTAGGCTGGAATACCGCTGTACACTAACTGCCCCCTTCAAGGCAGGCAAAATTGCTGACCTGGAGAATGTACATAGAACTTTCACTGCAAGCATAAGTACTATAAAGCACCTAAATTACTGGGAACGGTTGAAGTCCCTTGATTTGTATTCTCTGGAATGCAGGCGAGAAAGATACATGTTAATATACATTTGGAAAATCCTATAGTGATTAGTACCAAACTTGCACACAAAAATCACTTGCTACAAAAGCAAAAGACTCGGCAGAAGATGCAACATTCCCTCAGTGAGAAGCAGAGGGGCCACGAGTACACAAAGAGACAACACAGTAAATGTCAGAGACCCAAGACTGTTCAACTGCCTCCCAGCATACATAAGGGGGATTACCAATAGACCCCTGGCTGTCATCAAGAAGGTACAGGACAGGCACCTAAATTCAGTACCTGATCAGACGGGCTGGGGTTCGTACGTCGGTTTATGTGCGGCCAGCAGTAACAGCCTGGTTGATGAGACCCTGATCCACTACGAGGCCTGGTGTCAGACACGGCCGCTGGGGCGTTGACCCCTGAATCCCTCTCCAGGTAAACTCCAGGTAAGCTGTCACCTCGTGTACCTGGGACCCACCTCTCAAACACTCCCTGTCCATTTTGCCAATTCTTTTGAGTATTTTGTACATCATAACCATGTCACCGCTGGACCTTCTGTCCTCTAGTGTCGTCAGATTCAGCTCTAGTGTCCTCTCATAGTCCCTAAGCTCTAGGACTAGTTAAGTTGCAAACCTTTTCGCTTTTCCATCTTTCTAACATGCTCAGCCAGATGAGAGTTCCATATTGGCACAGCATACTCCATGACGGGGCTGCTGTGTATGACTGGGCTGCTGTGTATGACAGGGCTGCTGTGTATGACGGGGCTGCTGTGAATGACGGGGCTGCTCTGTATGACGGTCTGCTGTGTATGACGGAGCTGCTGTGTATGACGGGGCTGCTGTGTATGACGGGGCTGCTGTGTATGACGGGGCTACTGTGTATGACGGGCTGCTGTGTATGACGGGCTGCTGTGTATGACGGGGCTGCTGTGTATGACGGGGCTACTGTGTATGACGGGGCTGCGGTGTATGAGAGGTCTGCTGTGTATGACGGGGCTGCTGTGTATGACGGGCTGCTGTGTATGACGGGGCTGCTGTGTATGACGGGGCTGCTGTGTATGACGGGCTGTTGTGAATGACGGGGCTGCTGTGTATGACGGGGCTGCTGTGCATGACGGCCCTGCTGTGTATGACAGGCTACTGTGTATGACGGGCTGCTGTGTATGACGGGGCTGCTGTGTATGACGGGCTGCTGTGTATGACGAGGCTGCTGTGTATGACGGGCTGCTGTGTATGACGGGCCTGCTGTGTATGACGGGCCTGCTGTGTATGACGGGCCTGCTGTGTATGACGGGCTTCTGTGTATGACGGACCTGATGTGTATGACGGGCCTGCTGTGTTTGACGGAGCTTCTGTGTATGACGGGCTGCTGTGTATGACGGGGCTGCTGTGTATGACGAGGCTGCTGTGTATGACGGGCTGCTGTGTATGACGGGGCTTATGTGTATGACGGGCTGCTGTGTATGACGGGGCTGCTGTGTATGACGAGGCTGCTGTGTATGACGGGGTTGCTGTGTATGACGGGCTGCTGTGTATGACGGGCTGCTGTGTATGACGGGCTGCTGTGTATGACGGGGCTGCTGTGTATGACGGGGCTACTGTGCATGACGGGGCTGCGGTGTATGAGAGGTCTGCTGTGTATGACGGGGCTGCTGTGTATGACGGGCTGCTGTGTATGACGGGCCTGCTGTGTATGACGGGGCTGCTGTGTATGACGGGATGTTGTGTATGACGGGGCTGCTGTGTATGACGGCGCTGCTGTGCATGACGGCCCTGCTGTGTATGACAGGCTACTGTGTATGACGGGCTGCTGTGTATGACGGGGCTGCTGTGTATGACGGGCTGCTGTGTATGACGAGGCTGCTGTGTATGACGGGCTGCTGTGTATGACGGGCCTGCTGTGTATGACGGGCCTGCTGTGTATGACGGGCCTGCTGTGTATGACGGGCTTCTGTGTATGACGGGCTGCTGTGTATGACGGGGCTGCTGTGTATGACGAGGCTGCTGTGTATGACGGGCTGCTGTGTATGACGGGGCTTATGTGTATGACGGGCTGCTGTGTATGACGGGGCTGCTGTGTATGACGAGGCTGCTGTGTATGACGGGGCTGCTGTGTATGACGGGCTGCTGTGTATGACGGGCTGCTGTGCATGATGGGGCTGCTGTGTATGACAGGGCTGCTGTGCATGACGGGCTGCTGTGTATGACGGGCTGCTGTGTATGACGGGGCTGCTGTGTATGACGGGCTGCTGTGTACGACGGGCTGCTGTGTATGACGGGCTGCTGTGTATGACGGGGCTGCTGTGTATGACGGGGCTACTGTGTATGACGGGGCTGCGGTGTATGAGAGGTCTGCTGTGTATGACGGGGCTGCTGTGTATGACGGGCTGCTGTGTATGACGGGGCTGCTGGTTGATGAGACCCTGATCCACTACGAGGGCTGGTGTCAGACACGGCCGCTGGGGCGTTGACCCCTGAATCCCTCTCCAGGTAAACTCCAGGTAAGCTGTCACCTCGTGTACCTGGGACCCACCTCTCAAACACTCCCTGTCCATTTTGCCAATTCTTTTGAGTATTTTGTACATCATAACCATGTCACCGCTGGACCTTCTGTCCTCTAGTGTCGTCAGATTCAGCTCTAGTGTCCTCTCATAGTCCCTAAGCTCTAGGACTAGTTAAGTTGCAAACCTTTTCGCTTTTCCATCTTTCTAACATGCTCAGCCAGATGAGAGTTCCATATTGGCAGAGCATACTCCATGACGGGGCTGCTGTGTATGACTGGGCTGCTGTGTATGACAGGGCTGCTGTGTATGACTGGGCTGCTGTGAATGACGGGGCTGCTCTGTATGACGGTCTGCTGTGTATGACAGGGCTGCTGTGTATGACGGGCTGCTGTGTATGACAGGGCTGCTGTGTATGACGGGGCTGCTGTGTATGACTGGGCTGCTGTGAATGACGGGGCTGCTCTGTATGACGGTCTGCTGTGTATTACGGGGCTGCTGTGTATGACTGGGCTGCTGTGTATGACAGGGCTGCTGTGTATGACTGGGCTGCTGTGTATGACAGGGCTGCTGTGTATGACGGGGCTGCTGTGTATGACAGGGCTGCTGTGTATGACTGGGCTGCTGTGTATGACAGGGCTGCTGTGTATGACGGGGCTGCTGTGTATGACAGGGCTGCTGTGTATGACGGGCTGCTGTGTATGACGGGGCTGCTGTGTATGACGGGGCTGCTGTGTATGACGGGCTGTTGTGTATGACGGGGCTGCTGTGTATGACGGGGCTGCTGTGCATGACGGCCCTGCTGTGTATGACAGGCTACTGTGTATGACGGGCTGCTGTGTATGACGGGGCTGCTGTGTATGACGGGCTGCTGTGTATGACGAGGCTGCTGTGTATGACGGGCTGCTGTGTATGACGGGCCTGCTGTGTATGACGGGCCTGCTGTGTATGACGGGCCTGCTGTGTATGACGGGCTTCTGTGTATGACGGGCCTGATGTGTATGACGGGCCTGCTGTGTTTGACGGAGCTTCTGTGTATGACGGGCTGCTGTGTATGACGGGGCTGCTGTGTATGACGAGGCTGCTGTGTATGACGGGCTGCTGTGTATGACGGGGCTTATGTGTATGACGGGCTGCTGCGTATGACGGGGCTGCTGTGTATGACGAGGCTGCTGTGTATGACGGGGTTGCTGTGTATGACGGGCTGCTGTGTATGACGGGCTGCTGTGTATGACGGGCTGCTGTGTATGACGGGGCTGCTGTGTATGACGGGGCTACTGTGTATGACGGGGCTGCGGTGTATGAGAGGTCTGCTGTGTATGACGGGGCTGCTGTGTATGACGGGCTGCTGTGTATGACGGGGCTGCTGTGTATGACGGGGCTGCTGTGTATGACGGGCTGTTGTGTATGACGGGGCTGCTGTGTATGACGGGGCTGCTGTGCATGACGGCCCTGCTGTGTATGACAGGCTACTGTGTATGACGGGCTGCTGTGTATGACGGGGCTGCTGTGTATGACGGGCTGCTGTGTATGACGAGGCTGCTGTGTATGACGGGCTGCTGTGTATGACGGGCCTGCTTTGTATGACGGGCCTGCTGTGTATGACGGGCCTGCTGTGTATGACGGGCTTCTGTGTATGACGGGTCTGATGTGTGTGACGGGCCTGCTGTGTTTGACGGAGCTTCTGTGTATGACGGGCTGCTGTGTATGACGGGGCTGCTGTGTATGACGAGGCTGCTGTGTATGACGGGCTGCTATGTATGACGGGGCTTATGTGTACGACGGGCTGCTGTGTATGACGGGGCTGCTGTGTATGACGAGGCTGCTGTGTATGACGGGGCTGCTGTGTATGACGGGCTGCTGTGTATGACGGGCTGCTGTGCATGATGGGGCTGCTGTGTATGACGGGGCTGCTGTGCATGACGGGCTGCTGTGTATGACGGGCTGCTGTGTATGACGGGGCTGCTGTGTATGACGGGCTGCTGTGTACGACGGGCTGCTGTGTATGACGGGCTGCTGTGTATGACGGGCTGCTGTGTATGACAGGGCTCCTGTGTATGACGGGCTGCTGTGTATGACGGGTCTGATGTGTGTGACGGGCCTGCTGTGTTTGACGGAGCTTCTGTGTATGACGGGCTGCTGTGTATGACGGGGCTGCTGTGTATGACGAGGCTGCTGTGTATGACGGGCTGCTGTGTATGACGGGGCTTATGTGTATGACGGGCTGCTGTGTATGACGGGGCTGCTGTGTATGACGAGGCTGCTGTGTATGACGGGGTTGCTGTGTATGACGGGCTGCTGTGTATGACGGGCTGCTGTGTATGACGGGCTGCTGTGTATGACGGGGCTGCTGTGTATGACGGGGCTACTGTGCATGACGGGGCTGCGGTGTATGAGAGGTCTGCTGTGTATGACGGGGCTGCTGTGTATGACGGGCTGCTGTGTATGACGGGCCTGCTGTGTATGACGGGGCTGCTGTGTATGACGGGATGTTGTGTATGACGGGGCTGCTGTGTATGACGGCGCTGCTGTGCATGACGGCCCTGCTGTGTATGACAGGCTACTGTGTATGACGGGCTGCTGTGTATGACGGGGCTGCTGTGTATGACGGGCTGCTGTGTATGACGAGGCTGCTGTGTATGACGGGCTGCTGTGTATGACGGGCCTGCTGTGTATGACGGGCCTGCTGTGTATGACGGGCCTGCTGTGTATGACGGGCTTCTGTGTATGACGGGCTGCTGTGTATGACGGGGCTGCTGTGTATGACGAGGCTGCTGTGTATGACGGGCTGCTGTGTATGACGGGGCTTATGTGTATGACGGGCTGCTGTGTATGACGGGGCTGCTGTGTATGACGAGGCTGCTGTGTATGACGGGGCTGCTGTGTATGACGGGCTGCTGTGTATGACGGGCTGCTGTGCATGATGGGGCTGCTGTGTATGACAGGGCTGCTGTGCATGACGGGCTGCTGTGTATGACGGGCTGCTGTGTATGACGGGGCTGCTGTGTATGACGGGCTGCTGTGTACGACGGGCTGCTGTGTATGACGGGCTGCTGTGTATGACGGGGCTGCTGTGTATGACGGGGCTACTGTGTATGACGGGGCTGCGGTGTATGAGAGGTCTGCTGTGTATGACGGGGCTGCTGTGTATGACGGGCTGCTGTGTATGACGGGGCTGCTGGTTGATGAGACCCTGATCCACTACGAGGGCTGGTGTCAGACACGGCCGCTGGGGCGTTGACCCCTGAATCCCTCTCCAGGTAAACTCCAGGTAAGCTGTCACCTCGTGTACCTGGGACCCACCTCTCAAACACTCCCTGTCCATTTTGCCAATTCTTTTGAGTATTTTGTACATCATAACCATGTCACCGCTGGACCTTCTGTCCTCTAGTGTCGTCAGATTCAGCTCTAGTGTCCTCTCATAGTCCCTAAGCTCTAGGACTAGTTAAGTTGCAAACCTTTTCGCTTTTCCATCTTTCTAACATGCTCAGCCAGATGAGAGTTCCATATTGGCAGAGCATACTCCATGACGGGGCTGCTGTGTATGACTGGGCTGCTGTGTATGACAGGGCTGCTGTGTATGACTGGGCTGCTGTGAATGACGGGGCTGCTCTGTATGACGGTCTGCTGTGTATGACAGGGCTGCTGTGTATGACGGGCTGCTGTGTATGACAGGGCTGCTGTGTATGACGGGGCTGCTGTGTATGACTGGGCTGCTGTGAATGACGGGGCTGCTCTGTATGACGGTCTGCTGTGTATTACGGGGCTGCTGTGTATGACTGGGCTGCTGTGTATGACAGGGCTGCTGTGTATGACTGGGCTGCTGTGTATGACAGGGCTGCTGTGTATGACGGGGCTGCTGTGTATGACAGGGCTGCTGTGTATGACTGGGCTGCTGTGTATGACAGGGCTGCTGTGTATGACGGGGCTGCTGTGTATGACAGGGCTGCTGTGTATGACGGGCTGCTGTGTATGACGGGGCTGCTGTGTATGACGGGGCTGCTGTGTATGACGGGCTGTTGTGTATGACGGGGCTGCTGTGTATGACGGGGCTGCTGTGCATGACGGCCCTGCTGTGTATGACAGGCTACTGTGTATGACGGGCTGCTGTGTATGACGGGGCTGCTGTGTATGACGGGCTGCTGTGTATGACGAGGCTGCTGTGTATGACGGGCTGCTGTGTATGACGGGCCTGCTGTGTATGACGGGCCTGCTGTGTATGACGGGCCTGCTGTGTATGACGGGCTTCTGTGTATGACGGGCCTGATGTGTATGACGGGCCTGCTGTGTTTGACGGAGCTTCTGTGTATGACGGGCTGCTGTGTATGACGGGGCTGCTGTGTATGACGAGGCTGCTGTGTATGACGGGCTGCTGTGTATGACGGGGCTTATGTGTATGACGGGCTGCTGCGTATGACGGGGCTGCTGTGTATGACGAGGCTGCTGTGTATGACGGGGTTGCTGTGTATGACGGGCTGCTGTGTATGACGGGCTGCTGTGTATGACGGGCTGCTGTGTATGACGGGGCTGCTGTGTATGACGGGGCTACTGTGTATGACGGGGCTGCGGTGTATGAGAGGTCTACTGTGTATGACGGGGCTGCTGTGTATGACGGGCTGCTGTGTATGACGGGGCTGCTGTGTATGACGGGGCTGCTGTGTATGACGGGCTGTTGTGTATGACGGGGCTGCTGTGTATGACGGGGCTGCTGTGCATGACGGCCCTGCTGTGTATGACAGGCTACTGTGTATGACGGGCTGCTGTGTATGACGGGGCTGCTGTGTATGACGGGCTGCTGTGTATGACGAGGCTGCTGTGTATGACGGGCTGCTGTGTATGACGGGCCTGCTTTGTATGACGGGCCTGCTGTGTATGACGGGCCTGCTGTGTATGACGGGCTTCTGTGTATGACGGGTCTGATGTGTGTGACGGGCCTGCTGTGTTTGACGGAGCTTCTGTGTATGACGGGCTGCTGTGTATGACGGGGCTGCTGTGTATGACGAGGCTGCTGTGTATGACGGGCTGCTATGTATGACGGGGCTTATGTGTACGACGGGCTGCTGTGTATGACGGGGCTGCTGTGTATGACGAGGCTGCTGTGTATGACGGGGCTGCTGTGTATGACGGGCTGCTGTGTATGACGGGCTGCTGTGCATGATGGGGCTGCTGTGTATGACGGGGCTGCTGTGCATGACGGGCTGCTGTGTATGACGGGCTGCTGTGTATGACGGGGCTGCTGTGTATGACGGGCTGCTGTGTACGACGGGCTGCTGTGTATGACGGGCTGCTGTGTATGACGGGCTGCTGTGTATGACAGGGCTCCTGTGTATGACGGGCTGCTGTGTATGACGGGTCTGATGTGTGTGACGGGCCTGCTGTGTTTGACGGAGCTTCTGTGTATGACGGGCTGCTGTGTATGACGGGGCTGCTGTGTATGACGAGGCTGCTGTGTATGACGGGCTGCTATGTATGACGGGGCTTATGTGTACGACGGGCTGCTGTGTATGACGGGGCTGCTGTGTATGACGAGGCTGCTGTGTATGACGGGGCTGCTGTGTATGACGGGCTGCTGTGTATGACGGGCTGCTGTGCATGATGGGGCTGCTGTGTATGACGGGGCTGCTGTGCATGACGGGCTGCTGTGTATGACGGGCTGCTGTGTATGACGGGGCTGCTGTGTATGACGGGCTGCTGTGTACGACGGGCTGCTGTGTATGACGGGCTGCTGTGTATGACGGGCTGCTGTGTATGACAGGGCTCCTGTGTATGACGGGCTGCTGTGTATGACGGGCTGCTGTGTATGACGGGCTGCTGTGTATGACGGGCTGCTGTGTATGACGGGGCTGCTGTGTATGCCGGGCTGCTGTGTATGACGGGCTGCTGTTTATGACGGGGCTGCTGTGTATGACGGGCTGCTGTGTATGACGGGCTGCTGTGTATGACGGGCTGCTGTGTATGACGGGCTGCTGTGTATGACAGGGCTCCTGTGTATGACGGGCTGCTGTGTATGACGGGCTGCTGTGTATGACGGGCTGCTGCGTATGACGGGCTCCTGTGTATGACGGGGCTGCTGTGTATGACGGGGCTGCTCTGCATGACAGGCTGCTGTGTATGACGGGGCTGCTGTGTATGACGGGGCTGCTGTGTATGACGGGCCTGCTTTGTATGACTGGCCTGCTGTGTATGACGGGCCTGCTGTGTATGACGGGGCTGCTGTGAATGACGGTGCTGCTGTGTATGACGGGGCTGCTGTGTATGAAAGGCTGCTGTGTATGACGGGCTGCTGTGTATGACGGGCTGCTGTGTATGACGGGGCTGTTGTGTATGACGGGGCTGCTGTGTATGACGGGGCTGCTGTGTATGACGGGCTGCTGTGTATGACGGGCTGCTGTGTATGACGGGGCTGCTGTGTATGACGGGCTGCTGTGTATGACGGGCCTGCTGTCTATGACGGGCCTGCTGTGTATGACGGGGCTTCTGTGTATGACGGGCTGCTGTGTATGACGGGGCTGCTGTGTATGACGGGGCTGCTGTGTATGACGGGCTGCTTTGTATGACGGGGCTGCTGTGTATGACGGGCTGCTGTGTATGACGGGGCTGCTCTGTATGACGAGGCTGCTGTGTATGACGGGTTGCTGTGTATGACGGGCTGCTGTGTATGACAGGCTGCTGTGTATGACGGGCTGCTGTGTATGACGGGTCTGCTGTGTATGACGGGGCTGCTGTGTATAACGGGCTGTTGTGTATGACCGGCTGCTGTGTATGACGGGGCTGCTGTGTATGACGGGCTGCTGTGTATGACTGGGCTGCTGTGTATGACGGGGCTGCTGTGTATGACGGGGCTGCTGTGTATGACGGGGCTGCTGTGTATGACGGGCTGCTGTGTATGACGGGCATCTGTGTATGACGGGGCTGCTGTGTATGACGGGGCTGCTGTGTATGACGCCCTGCTGTGTATGACGGGGCTGCTGTGTATGACGGGGCTGCTGTGTATGACGGTCTTCTGTGTATGACGGGCTGCTGTGTATGACGGTCTGCTGTGTATAACGGGGCTGCTGTGTATGACGGGGCTGCTGTGTATAACGGGGCTGCTGTGTATGACGGGGCTGCTGTGTATGACGGGCTGCTGTGTATGACGGGCTGCTGTGTATGACGGGCTGCTGTGTATAACGGACTGCTGTGTATGACGGGGCTGCTGTGTATGACGGGCCTGCTGTGTATGACGGGCCTGCTGTGTATGACGGGCTGCTGTGTATGACGTGCTGCTGTGTATGACGGGGCTGCTCTGTATGACGGGCTGCTGTGTATGACGGGCTGCTGTGTATGATGGGCTGCTGTATATGACGGGGCTGCTGTGTATGTCGGGCCTGCTGTGTATGACGGGCCTGCTGTGTATGACGGGCTGCTGTGTATGACGGGCTGCTCTGTGTGACGGGGCTGCTGTGTATGACGGGGTTGCTGTGTATGACGGGCTGCTGTGTATGACGGGCTGCTGTGTATGACGGGGCTGTTGTGTATGACGCGCCTGCTGTGTATGACGGTCCTGCTGTGTATGACGGGCTGCTGTGTATGACGGGGTTGCTGTGTATGACGAGGCTGCTGTGTATGACGGGCTGCTGTGTATGACGGGGCTTATGTGTATGACGGGCTGCTGTGTATGACGGGGCTGCTGTGTATGACGAGGCTGCTGTGTATGACGGGGCTGCTGTGTATGACGGGCTGCTGTGTATGACGGGCTGCTGTGCATGATGGGGCTGCTGTGTATGACGGGGCTGCTGTGCATGACGGGCTGCTGTGTATGACGGGCTGCTGTGTATGACGGGGCTGCTGTGTATGACGGGCTGCTGTGTACGACGGGCTGCTGTGTATGACGGGCTGCTGTGTATGACGGGGCTGCTGTGTATGACGGGGCTACTGTGTATGACGGGGCTGCGGTGTATGAGAGGTCTGCTGTGTATGACGGGGCTGCTGTGTATGACGGGCTGCTGTGTATGACGGGGCTGCTGGTTGATGAGACCCTGATCCACTACGAGGGCTGGTGTCAGACACGGCCGCTGGGGCGTTGACCCCTGAATCCCTCTCCAGGTAAACTCCAGGTAAGCTGTCACCTCGTGTACCTGGGACCCACCTCTCAAACACTCCCTGTCCATTTTGCCAATTCTTTTGAGTATTTTGTACATCATAACCATGTCACCGCTGGACCTTCTGTCCTCTAGTGTCGTCAGATTCAGCTCTAGTGTCCTCTCATAGTCCCTAAGCTCTAGGACTAGTTAAGTTGCAAACCTTTTCGCTTTTCCATCTTTCTAACATGCTCAGCCAGATGAGAGTTCCATATTGGCACAGCATACTCCATGACGGGGCTGCTGTGTATGACTGGGCTGCTGTGTATGACAGGGCTGCTGTGTATGACTAGGCTGCTGTGTATGACAGGGCTGCTGTGTATGACGGGGCTGCTGTGTATGACAGGGCTGCTGTGTATGACAGGGCTGCTGTGAATGACGGGGCTGCTCTGTATGAGGGTCTGCTGTGTATGACGGAGCTGCTGTGTATGACGGGGCTGCTGTGTATGACGGGGCTGCTGTGTATGACGGGGCTACTGTGTATGACGGGCTGCTGTGTATGACGGGCTGCTGTGTATGACGGGGCTGCTGTGTATGACGGGGCTACTGTGTATGACGGGGCTGCGGTGTATGAGAGGTCTGCTGTGTATGACGGGGCTGCTGTGTATGACGGGCTGCTGTGTATGACGGGGCTGCTGTGTATGACGGGGCTGCTGTGTATGACGGGCTGTTGTGTATGACGGGGCTGCTGTGTATGACGGGGCTGCTGTGCATGACGGCCCTGCTGTGTATGACAGGCTACTGTGTATGACGGGCTGCTGTGTATGACGGGGCTGCTGTGTATGACGGGCTGCTGTGTATGACGAGGCTGCTGTGTATGACGGGCTGCTGTGTATGACGGGCCTGCTGTGTATGACGGGCCTGCTGTGTATGACGGGCCTGCTGTGTATGACGGGCTTCTGTGTATGACGGGCCTGATGTGTATGACGGGCCTGCTGTGTTTGACGGAGCTTCTGTGTATGACGGGCTGCTGTGTATGACGGGGCTGCTGTGTATGACGAGGCTGCTGTGTATGACGGGCTGCTGTGTATGACGGGGCTTATGTGTATGACGGGCTGCTGTGTATGACGGGGCTGCTGTGTATGACGAGGCTGCTGTGTATGACGGGGTTGCTCTGTATGACGGGCTGCTGTGTATGACGGGCTGCTGTGTATGACGGGCTGCTGTGTATGACGGGGCTGCTGTGTATGACGGGGCTACTGTGTATGACGGGCTGTTGTGTATGACGGGGCTGCTGTGTATGACGGGGCTGCTGTGCATGACGGCCCTGCTGTGTATGACAGGCTACTGTGTATGACGGGCTGCTGTGTATGAGAGGTCTGCTGTGTATGACGGGGCTGCTGTGTATGACGGGCTGCTGTGTATGACGGGGCTGCTGTGTATGACGGGGCTACTGTGTATGACGGGCTGTTGTGTATGACGGGGCTGCTGTGTATGACGGGGCTGCTGTGCATGACGGCCCTGCTGTGTATGACAGGCTACTGTGTATGACGGGCTGCTGTGTATGACGGGGCTGCTGTGTATGACGGGCTGCTGTGTATGACGAGGCTGCTGTGTATGACGGGCTGCTGTGTATGACGGGCCTGCTTTGTATGACGGGCCTGCTGTGTATGACGGGCCTGCTGTGTATGACGGGCTTCTGTGTATGACGGGCCTGATGTGTATGACGGGCCTGCTGTGTTTGACGGAGCTTCTGTGTATGACGGGCTGCTGTGTATGACGGGGCTGCTGTGTATGACGAGGCTGCTGTGTATGACGGGCTGCTATGTATAACGGGGCTTATGTGTACGACGGGCTGCTGTGTATGACGGGGCTGCTGTGTATGACGAGGCTGCTGTGTATGACGGGGCTGCTGTGTATGACGGGCTGCTGTGTATGACGGGCTGCTGTGCATGATGGGGCTGCTGTGTATGACGGGGCTGCTGTGCATGACGGGCTGCTGTGTATGACGGGCTGCTGTGTATGACGGGGCTGCTGTGTATGACGGGCTGCTGTGTACGACGGGCTGCTGTGTATGACGGGCTGCTGTGTATGACGGGCTGCTGTGTATGACAGGGCTCCTGTGTATGACGGGCTGCTGTGTATGACGGGCTGCTGTGTATGACGGGCTGCTGTGTATGACGGGCTGCTGTGTATGACGGGGCTGCTGTGTATGCCGGGCTGCTGTGTATGACGGGCTGCTGTTTATGACGGGGCTGCTGTGTATGACGGGGCTGCTGTGTATGACGGGCCTGCTGTGTATGACGGGCTGCTGTGTATGACGGGCTGCTGTGTATGACAGGGCTCCTGTGTATGACGGGCTGCTGTGTATGACGGGCTGCTGTGTATGACGGGCTGCTGCGTATGACGGGCTCCTGTGTATGACGGGGCTGCTGTGTATGACGGGGCTGCTCTGCATGACAGGCTGCTGTGTATGACGGGGCTGCTGTGTATGACGGGGCTGCTGTGTATGACGGGCCTGCTTTGTATGACTGGCCTGCTGTGTATGACGGGCCTGCTGTGTATGACGGGGCTGCTGTGAATGACGGTGCTGCTGTGTATGACGGGGCTGCTGTGTATGAAAGGCTGCTGTGTATGACGGGCTGCTGTGTATGACGGGCTGCTGTGTATGACGGGGCTGCTGTGTATGACGGGGATGCTGTGTATGACGGGGCTGCTGTGTATGACGGGCTGCTGTGTATGACGGGCTGCTGTGTATGACGGGGCTGCTGTGTATGACGGGCTGCTGTGTATGACGGGCCTGCTGTCTATGACGGGCCTGCTGTGTATGACGGGGCTTCTGTGTATGACGGGCTGCTGTGTATGACGGGGCTGCTGTGTATGACGGGGCTGCTGTGTATGACGGGCTGCTTTGTATGACGGGGCTGCTGTGTATGACGGGCTGCTGTGTATGACGGGGCTGCTCTGTATGACGAGGCTGCTGTGTATGACGGGTTGCTGTGTATGACGGGCTGCTGTGTATGACAGGCTGCTGTGTATGACGGGCTGCTGTGTATGACGGGGCTGCTGTGTATGACGGGGCTGCTGTGTATAACGGGCTGTTGTGTATGACCGGCTGCTGTGTATGACGGGGCTGCTGTGTATGACGGGCTGCTGTGTATGACTGGGCTGCTGTGTATGACGGGGCTGCTGTGTATGACGGGGCTGCTGTGTATGACGGGGCTGCTGTGTATGACGGGCTGCTGTGTATGACGGGCATCTGTGTATGACGGGGCTGCTGTGTATGACGGGGCTGCTGTGTATGACGTCCTGCTGTGTATGACGGGGCTGCTGTGTATGACGGTCTTCTGTGTATGACGAGGCTGCTGTGTATGACGGGGCTGCTGTGTATGACGGGGCTGCTGTGTATGACGGGCTGATGTGTATGTTGGGCTGCTGTGTATGACGGGCCTGCTGTGTATGACGGGGCTGCTGTGTATGACGGGGCTGCTGTTTGACGGGTCTGCTCTGTGTGACGGGGCTGCTGTGTATGACGGGTCTGCTGTGTATGACGGGGCTGCTGTGTATGACGTTGCTGCTGTGTGTGACGGGGCTGCTGTGTATGACGGGGCTGCTGTGTATGACGGGGTTGCTGTGTATGACGGGGCTGCTGTGTATGACGAGGCTGCTGTGTGTGACAGGGCTGCTGTGTATGACGGGGCTGCTGTGTATGACGGGCTGCTGGTTGTGTCGGGGCTGCTGTGTATGGCTGGGCTGCTGTGTATGACGGGACTGCTGTGTATGACGGGGCTGCTGTGTATGACGGGGTTGCTGTGTGTGACGGGGCTGCTGTGTATGACGGGGCTGCTGTGTATGACGGGGCTGCTGTGCATGACTGGGCTGCTGTGTGTGATGGGGCTGCTGTGTATGACGGGGCTGCTGTGTATGACGGGGCTGCTGTGTTTGACGGGGCTGCTGTGTATGACGGGGCTGCTGTGTGTGACGGGCTGCTGTGTATGACTGGGCTGCTGTGTATGACGGGGCTGCTGTGTATGACGGGGCTGCTGTGAATGACGGGGCTGCTGTGTATGACGGGGCTGCTGTGTATGACGGGGCTGCTGTGTGACGGGGCTGCTCTGTATGACGGGGCTGCTCTGTATGACTGGCTGCTCTGTATGACTTTCCTGCTCTGTATGACGGGGCTGCTGTGTGTGACGGGGCTGCTGTGTATGACGGGGCTGCTGTGTATGACGGGCTGCTGTGTATGACGGGCCTGCTGTGTATGACGGGCTGCTGTGTATGACGGGCTGCTGTGTGTGACGGGCCTGCTGTGTATGACGGGCTGCTGTGTATGACGGGCTGCTGTGTGTGACGGGCCTGCTGTGTATGACTGGCCTGCTGTATATGACGGGCTGCTGTGTATGACGGGGCTGCTGTGTATGACTGGCTGCTGTGTATGACGGGGCTGCTGTGTATGACAGGCCTGCTGTGTATGACTGGCCTGCTGTGTATGACGGGCTGCTGTTTATGACGGGGCTGCTGTGTATGACGGGCTGCTGTGTATGATGGGCCTGCTGTGTATGACGGGGCTGCTGTGTATGACTTGGCTGCTGTGTATGACGGGGCTGCTGTGTGACGGGGCTGCTGTGTATGACGGGGCTGCTGTGTATGACGGGGCTGCTGTGCATGACGGGGCTGCTGTGTATGACGGGGCTGCTGTGTATGACGGGGCTGCTGTGTATGACTGGGCTGCTGTGTATGACGGGGCTGCTGTGTATGACGGGGCTGCTGTGTATGACGGGGCTGCTGTGTATGACGGGGCTGCTGTGTATGACGGGGCTGCTGTGTGACGGGGCTGCTCTGTATGACGGGGCTGCTCTGTATGACTGGCTGCTCTGTATGACTTTCCTGCTCTGTATGACGGGGCTCCTGTGTGTGACGGGGCTGCTGTGTATGACGGGGCTGCTGTGTATGACGGGCTGCTGTGTATGACGGGCCTGCTGTGTATGACGGGCTGCTGTGTATGACGGGCTGCTGTGTGTGACGGGCCTGCTGTGTATGACGGGCTGCTGTGTATGACGGGCTGCTGTGTGTGACGGGCCTGCTGTGTATGACTGGCCTGCTGTATATGACGGGCTGCTGTGTATGACGGGGCTGCTGTGTATGACGGGCTGCTGTGTATGACGGGGCTGCTGTGTATGACAGGCCTGCTGTGTATGACTGGCCTGCTGTGTATGACGGGCTGCTGTTTATGACGGGGCTGCTGTGTATGACGGGCTGCTGTGTATGATGGGCCTGCTGTGTATGACGGGGTGCTGTTTATGACGGGCCTGCTGTGTATGACGGGCTGCTGTGTATGACGGGGCTGCTGTGTATGACGGGGCTGCTGTGCATGATGGGGCTGCTGTGTATGACGGGGCTGCTGTGTATGACGGGCTGCTGTGTATGACGGGGCTGCTGTGTATGACGGGGCTGCTGTGTATGACGGGGCTGCTGTGTATGACGGGGCTGCTGTGTATGACGGGGCTGCTGTGTGACGGGGCTGCTCTGTATGACGGGGCTGCTCTGTATGACTGGCTGCTCTGTATGACTTTCCTGCTCTGTATGACGGGGCTGCTGTGTGTGACGGGGCTGCTGTGTATGACGGGGCTGCTGTGTATGACGGGCTGCTGTGTATGACGGGCCTGCTGTGTATGACGGGGCTGCTGTGTGTGAGGTTGTAAGTGCCTTCCTGTTAATGTTCCTCAAAACTTCCTTTAAATTTGCCACTCTCGCGTTTACTGCAGCATTTATTGGGTTGATGTGTGTCTCAAGCGAAATGTTACGACTATCCTCACCCCTTTCTGGGAACTTTTCAGGCTTTGCGACCCTGTACATTGCTTCCGGATGTCTATGCAATTTCGTTACCTAATCATAGAACTGTAGCAGGTTTATGAGACAGGATTTACCATGTCGAAAACTATGCTGGTAGTTGTTTATGAATCTGCTCATTTCCAGGTCCTCAACTATTATAATCTGCATAACGCTGGATGTTCCGCATGTGACACTGTAGTTCAGTGCAACCTGTCTCCCCCTCTTGTCTTTTAATGTTGGGACTACATTCTCAATTTTTCAGACCTCTGGCAACTAGTGGTTCACACAGTTCCTCTGCTCCCTCTTGCAGATCCAATGGAGAGACTGTGTCTGGGCCCATTACCTTCGGTGTATCTTATTTACTCAGTACTTCATCTCTCCTCTCACTGTCGGTATTGTGTCCAGTACTCGTTGGTGCACTCTTATTCTCTGACATTGTACCCGATTTCATTGAGAATACCTCCATAAATCTTTTGTTCAGCTCCTCATAGATTTTCTGGTCATTCCTAGGTGAGTACAAATGGGAAACGCGTCTGATTCGTGCTCAGCAGACGGAGGATTAAGCCTTCACCAGGTTTTGCGCTGAATGACCAGCGCTTAACATGAATTTAACAATCATTATTTGATATCCTTCTGGAAAAACTGCATTTGTAATTATCTTTGTGAGCTTAGTCTTTGTTATTGCTAGTGTGTGTGTGTGTGTGTGTGTGTGTGTGTGTGTGTGTGTGTGTGTGTGTGCATTTGTTTGTGTGTGTACTCACCTAACTGTGGTTGCAGGGGTCGAGACTCAGCTCCTGGTCCCGCCTCTTCACTTATCGCTACTAGGTCCTCTCTCTCCCTGCTCCATGAGCTTTGTGACACCTCATCTTAAAACTATGTATGGTTCCTGCTTCCACTACATCACTTGCTAGACTATTCCACTTTCTGACGACTCTATGATTGAAGAAATACTTCCTAACATCCCTGTGACTCGTCTGAGTCTTCAGCTTCCAATTTTGACCCCTTGTTTCTGTGTCCCCTCTCTGGAACATCCTGTCTCTGTCCACCTTATCTATTCCACGCAGTATTCTGTATGTTGTTATCATGTCTCCCCTAACCCTCCTGTCCTCCAGTGTCGTCAGGCCGATTTCCCTCAACCTTTCTTCGTAGGACATTCCCCTGAGCTCCGGAATTAGGCTTGTTGCGAACCTTTGTACTTTCTCTAATTTCTTGAGGTGCTTGACGAGGTGTGGGTTCCAAACTGGTGCTGCATACTCCAGTATGGGCCTGACGTACACAGTGTACAGTGTTTTGAATGATTCCTTACTAAGGTATCGGAACGCTATTCTCAGGTTTGCCAGGCGCCTATATGCAGCAGCAGTTATCTGGTTGATCTGTGCCTCCGGAGACGTGCTCGGTGTTATGGTCACCCCAAGATCTTTCTCCTTGAGTGAGGTCTGTAGTCTTTGTCCACCTAGCGTATACTCTGTCTGCGGTCTTCTTTGTCCTTCCCAATCTTCATGACTTTGCATTTGGCAGGGTTGAATTCGAGAAGCCAGTTGCTGGACCATTTGTCCAGCCTGTCCAGGTCTCTTTGTAGTCCTGCCTGGCCCTCATCTGATTTAATTCTCTTCATTAACTTGACATCATCTGCGAACAGGGACACTTCAGAGTCTATCCCTTCCATCATGTCATTCACATATACCAAAAATAGCACTGGTCCTCGGACTAACCCCTGTGGGACCCCGTCTCGTCACAGCTGCCCACTGTGATACCTCATCATGTACCATGACTCGTTGTTGTCTCCCTGTCAGGTATTCTCAGGTCCAGTGCAGTGCCCTTCACGCGCCTGATTCTCTAGCTTCTTCATTAATCTCTTGTGAGGAACTGTGTCGAAGGTATTCCTGCAGTCCAGGAAAATGCAATCAACCCGCCCCTCTCTCTCGTTTCTTTCTTCTGTTAATTTGTCATAAAACTCCAGGTTTGTGACACAGGATTTGCCTTCCATGAATCCTTGCTGGTTGTCGTTTATAATCTTGTTCTGTTCCAGGTGCTCCACCACTCTCCTCCTGATAATCTTCCCCATGACTTTGCATACTATACACCTTATTGACACAGGTCTATAGTTTAGTGCCTCGTTTCTGTCTCCTTTCTTAAAAATGGGGACTAAATTTGCCGTGTGTGTGTGTGTGTACTCACCTATTTGTACTCACCTATTTGTGGTTGCAGGGGTCGAGTTATAGCTCCTGTGTGTGTGTGTGTGTGTGTGTGTGTGTCTGTGTGTGTGTGTGTGTGTGTGTGTGCATGCGCATTTAACAATCTGCGAGCGCATATACAAACATTTTATCTCAGACCAGCAGAGGATTCGATCCCAGAGTCCCAGATCTCAGCTGTTACTTTCACTCCGTGTTCAATATTTGCTCTCACTGTGTTCGTTCAGTGTGTGTGTTTGCTCTCACTGTGTTCGTTCAGTGTGTGTGTTTGCTCTCACTGTGTTCGTTCAGTGTGTGTGTTTGCTCTCACTGTGTTCGTTCAGTGTGTGTTTGCTCTCACTGTGTTCGTTCAGTGTTTACTCTCACTGTTTCTTCAGTGTGATTCCTCCCACTGTTCGTTCAGTGTGTTTGCTTTCACTGTTTGTTCAGTATGTGTGCCCTCACTGTTTGTTCGGTGTGTTTGCTCTCACTGTTTGTTCAGTCTGTTTGATTTCACTGTTCAGTCTGTTTGCTCTCACTCTTTGCTCAGTCTGTTTGCTCTCACAGTTTGTTCAGTGTTTGCTCTCATTGTTTGTTCAGTGTGTTTGCTCTAACTGTTTGTTCAGTGTGTTTGCTCTCACTGTTCAGTGTGTTTGCTCTCACTGTTTGTTCAGTGTGTTTGCTCTCACTGTTCAGTGTGTTTGCTCTAACTGTTTGTTCAGTGTGTTTGCTCTCACTGTTCAGTGTGTTTGCTCTCACTGTTCAGTGTTTGCTCTCACTGTTTGTTCAGTGTGTTTGCTTTCACTGTTCGTTCAGTGTGTTTGCTCTCACTGTTCAGTGTGTTTGCTCTCACTGTTCAGTGTTTGCTCTCACTGTTTGTTCAGTGCGTTTGCTCTCACTGTTCAGTGTGTTTGCTCTCACTGTTTGTTCAGTGTGTTTGCTCTCACTGTTTGTTCAGTGTGTTTGCTCTCACTGTTCAGTGTTTGCTCTCACTGTTTGTTCAGTGTGTTTGCTCTCACTGTTTGTTCAGTGTGTTTGCTCTCACTGTTCAGTGTGTTTGCTCTCACTGTTTGTTCAGTGTGTTTGCTCTCACTGTTTGTTCAGTGTGTTTGCTCTCACTGTTTGTTCAGTGTGTTTGCTCTCACTGTTTGTTCAGTGTGTTTGCTCTCACTGTTTGTTCAGTGTGTTTGCTCTCACTGTTCAGTGTGTTTGCTCTCACTGTTCAGTGTTTGCTCTCACTGTTTGTTCAGTGTGTTTGCTCTCACTGTTTGTTCAGTGTGTTTGCTCTCACTGTTCAGTGTGTTTGCTCTCACTGTTCAGTGTTTGCTCTCACTGTTTGTTCAGTGTGTTTGCTCTCACTGTTTGATCAGTGTGTTTGCTCTCACTGTTTGTTCAGTGTGTTTGCTCTCACTGTTTGTTCAGTGTGTTTGCTCTCACTGTTTGTTCAGTGTGTTTGCTCTCACTGTTTGTTCAGTGTGTTTGCTCTCACTGTTCAGTGTTTGCTCTCACTGTTTGTTCAGTGTGTTTGCTCACACTGTTTGTTCAGTGTGTTTGCTCTCACTGTTCAGTGTGTTTGCTCTCACTGTTCGTTCAGTGTGTTTGCTCTCACTGTTCGTTCAGTGTGTTTGCTCTCACTGTTCAGTGTGTTTGCTCTCACTGTTCAGTGTGTTTGCTCTCACTGTTTGTTCAGTGTGTTTGCTCTCACTGTTCATTGTGTTTGCTCTCACTGTTTGTTCAGTGTGTTTGCTCTCACTGTTCAGTGTGTTTGCTCTCACTGTTTGTTCAGTGTGTTTGCTCTCACTGTTTGTTCAGTGTGTTTGCTCTCACTGTTCAGTGTGTTTGCTCTCACTGTTTGTTCAGTGTGTTTGTTCTCACTGTTCAGTGTGTTTGCTCTAACTGTTTGTTCAGTGTGTTTGCTTTCACTGTTCAGTGTGTTTGCTCTCACTGTTTGTTCAGTGTGTTTGCTCTCACTGTTCAGTGTGTTTGCTCTCACTGTTCAGTGTGTTTGCTCTCACTGTTCAGTGTGTTTGCTCTCACTGTTTGTTCAGTGTGTTTGCTCTCACTGTTCAGTATGTTTGCTCTCACTGTTCAGTGTGTTTGCTCTCACTGTTTGGTCAGTGTCTTTGCTCTCACTGTTTGTTCAGTGTGTCTCTTCTCACTGTTTGTTCAGAGTGTTTGTTCTCACTGTTTAGTGTGTTTTCTCTCACTGTTCGTTCAGTGTGTTTGCTCTCACTGTTCGTTCAGTGTGTTTGCTCTCACTGTTCAGTGTGTTTGCTCTCACTGTTCGTTCAGTGTGTTTGCTCTCACTGTTCAGTGTGTTTGCTCTCACTGTTCAGTGTGTTTGCTCTCACTGTTTGTTCAGTGTGTTTGCTCTCACTGTTTGTTCAGTGTGTTTGCTCTCACTGTTCAGTGTGTTTGCTCTCACTGTTTGTTCAGTGTGTTTGCTCTCACTGTTTGTTCAGTGTGTTTGCTCTCACTGGTCAGTGTGTTTGCTCTTACTGTTTGTTCAGTGTGTTTGTTCTCACTGTTCAGTGTGTTTGCTCTCACTGTTCAGTGTGTTTGCTCTCACTGTTCAGTGTGTTTGCTCTCACTGTTCAGTGTGTTTGCTCTCACTGTTTGTTTAGTGTGTTTGCTCTCACTGTTCAGTATGTTTGCTCTCACTGTTCAGTGTGCTTGGTCTCACTGTTTGTTCAGTGTGTTTGCTCTCACTGTTCAGTATGTTTGCTCTCACTGTTCAGTGTGTTTGTTCTCCCTGTTTGTTCTCACTGTTTGTTCTCACTGTTTGTTCTCCCTGTTTGTTCTCACTGTTTGTTCTCACTGTTTGTTCTCACTGTTTGTTCTCCCTGTTTGTTCTCACTGTTTGTTCTCACTGTTTGTTCTCACTGTTTGTTCTCACTGTTTGTTCAGTGTGTTCAGTGCGTTTGTTCAATGTGTTCAGTGTTTTTGTTCAGTGTGTTTGTTCAGTGTGTTCAGTGTGTTTGTTCAGTGTGTTTGTTCAGTGTGTTTGTTCAGTGTTTTTGTTCAGTGTGTTTGTTCAGTGTGTTTGTTCAGTGTGTTTGTTCAGTGTGTTTGTTCAGTGTGTTTGTTCAGTGTGTTTGTTCAGTGTGTTTGTTCAGTGTGTTTGTTCAGTGTGTTTGTTCAGTGTGTTTGTTCAGTGTGTTCAGTGTGTTTGTTCAGTGTGTTTTTCAGTGTGTTTGTTCAGTGTGTTCAGTGTGTTTGTTCAGTGTGTTTGTTCAGTGTGTTCAGTGTGTTTGTTCAGTGTGTTTGTTCAGTGTGTTTGTTCAGTGTGTTCAGTGTGTTTGTTCAGTGTGTTCAGTGTGTTTGTTCAGTGTGTTCAGTGTGTTTGTTCAGTGTGTTTGTTCAGTGTGTTCAGTGTGTGTGTTCAGTGTGTTTGTTCAGTGTGTTCAGTGTGTTTGCTCTCACTGTTTGTTCAGTGTGTTTGCTCTCACTGTTTGTTCAGTGTGTTTGCTCTCACTGTTTGTTCAGTGTGTTTGCTCTCACTGTTTGTTCAGTGTGTTTGCTCTCACTGTTCAGTGTGTTTGCTCTCACTGTTCAGTGTTTGCTCTCACTGTTTGTTCAGTGTGTTTGCTCTCACTGTTTGTTCAGTGTGTTTGCTCTCACTGTTCAGTGTGTTTGCTCTCACTGTTCAGTGTTTGCTCTCACTGTTTGTTCAGTGTGTTTGCTCTCACTGTTTGTTCAGTGTGTTTGCTCTCACTGTTTGTTCAGTGTGTTTGCTCTCACTGTTTGTTCAGTGTGTTTGCTCTCACTGTTTGTTCAGTGTGTTTGCTCTCACTGTTTGTTCAGTGTGTTTGCTCTCACTGTTCAGTGTTTGCTTTCACTGTTTGTTCAGTGTGTTTGCTCTCACTGTTTGTTCAGTGTGTTTGCTCTCACTGTTCAGTGTGTTTGCTCTCACTGTTCGTTCAGTGTGTTTGCTCTCACTGTTCGTTCAGTGTGTTTGCTCTCACTGTTCAGTGTGTTTGCTCTCACTGTTCAGTGTGTTTGCTCTCACTGTTTGTTCAGTGTGTTTGCTCTCACTGTTCATTGTGTTTGCTCTCACTGTTTGTTCAGTGTGTTTGCTCTCACTGTTCAGTGTGTTTGCTCTCACTGTTTGTTCAGTGTGTTTGCTCTCACTGTTTGTTCAGTGTGTTTGCTCTCACTGTTCAGTGTGTTTGCTCTCACTGTTTGTTCAGTGTGTTTGTTCTCACTGTTCAGTGTGTTTGCTCTAACTGTTTGTTCAGTGTGTTTGCTTTCACTGTTCAGTGTGTTTGCTCTCACTGTTTGTTCAGTGTGTTTGCTCTCACTGTTCAGTGTGTTTGCTCTCACTGTTCAGTGTGTTTGCTCTCACTGTTCAGTGTGCTTGCTCTCACTGTTTGTTCAGTGTGTTTGCTCTCACTGTTCAGTATGTTTGCTCTCACTGTTCAGTGTGTTTGCTCTCACTGTTTGATCAGTGTGTTTGCTCTCACTGTTTGTTCAGTGTCTCTTCTCACTGTTTGTTCAGAGTGTTTGTTCTCACTGTTTAGTGTGTTTGCTCTCACTGTTTGTTCAGTGTGTTTGCTCTCACTGTTCGTTCAGTGTGTTTGCTCTCACTGTTCAGTGTGTTTGCTCTCACTGTTCGTTCAGTGTGTTTGCTCTCACTGTTCAGTGTGTTTGCTCTCACTGTTCAGTGTGTTTGCTCTCACTGTTTGTTCAGTGTGTTTGCTCTCACTGTTTGTTCAGTGTGTTTGCTCTCACTGTTCAGTGTGTTTGCTCTCACTGTTTGTTCAGTGTGTTTGCTCTCACTGTTTGTTCAGTGTGTTTGCTCTCACTGTTCAGTGTGTTTGCCCTTACTGTTTGTTCAGTGTGTTTGTTCTCACTGTTCAGTGTGTTTGCTCTCACTGTTCAGTGTGTTTGCTCTCACTGTTTGTTCAGTGTGTTTGCTCTCACTGTTCAGTGTGTTTGCTCTCACTGTTTGTTCAGTGTGTTTGCTCTCACTGTTTGTTCAGTGTGTTTGCTCTCACTGTTCAGTGTGTTTGCTCTCACTGTTTGTTCAGTGTGTTTGCTCTCACTGTTTGTTCAGTGTGTTTGCTCTCACTGTTCAGTGTGTTTGCTCTCACTGTTTGTTCAGTGTGTTTGTTCTCACTGTTCAGTGTGTTTGCTCTCACTGTTCAGTGTGTTTGCTCTCACTGTTCAGTGTGTTTGCTCTCACTGTTCAGTGTGTTTGCTCTCACTGTTTGTTCAGTGTGTTTGCTCTCACTGTTCAGTATGTTTGCTCTCACTGTTCAGTGTGCTTGCTCTCACTGTTTGTTCAGTGTGTTTGCTCTCACTGTTCAGTATGTTTGCTCTCACTGTTCAGTGTGTTTGCTCTCACTGTTTGATCAGTGTGTTTGTTCTCCCTGTTTGTTCTCACTGTTTGTTCTCACTGTTTGTTCTCACTGTTTGTTCTCACTGTTTGTTCTCCCTGTTTGTTCTCACTGTTTGTTCTCACTGTTTGTTCTCACTGTTTGTTCTCACTGTTTGTTCAGTGTGTTCAGTGCGTTTGTTCAATGTGTTCACTGTTTTTGTTCAGTGTGTTTGTTCAGTGTGTTCAGTGTGTTTGTTCAGTGTGTTTGTTCAGTGTGTTTGTTCAGTGTTTTTGTTCAGTGTGTTTGTTCAGTGTGTTTGTTCAGTGTGTTTGTTCAGTGTGTTTGTTCAGTGTGTTTGTTCAGTGTGTTTGTTCAGTGTGTTTGTTCAGTGTGTTTGTTCAGTGTGTTTGTTCAGTGTGTTTGTTCAGTGTGTTCAGTGTGTTTGTTCAGTGTGTTTTTCAGTGTGTTTGTTCAGTGTGTTCAGTGTGTTTGTTCAGTGTGTTTGTTCAGTGTGTTCAGTGTGTTTGTTCAGTGTGTTTGTTCAGTGTGTTTGTTCAGTGTGTTCAGTGTGTTTGTTCAGTGTGTTCAGTGTGTTTGTTCAGTGTGTTCAGTGTGTTTGTTCAGTGTGTTTGTTCAGTGTGTTCAGTGTGTGTGTTCAGTGTGTTTGTTCAGTGTGTTCAGTGTGTTTGTTCAGTGTGTTCAGTGTGTTTGTTCAGTGTGTGTGTTCAGTGTGTTCAGTGTGTTTGTTCAGTGTGTTCAGTGTGTGTGTTCCGTGTGTTCAGTGTGTGTGTTCAGTGTGTTCAGTGTGTGTGTTCAGTGTGTTCAGTGTGTTTGTTCAGTGTGTTTGTCCAGTGTGTTTGTTCAGTGTGTTTGTTCAGTGTGTTCAGTGTGTTTGTTCAGTGTGTTTGTTCAGTGTGTTTGTTCAGTGTGTTTGTTCAGTGTGTTCAGTGTGTTTGTTCAGTGTGTTCAGTGTGTTCAGTGTGTTCAGTGTGTGTGTTCAGTGTGTTCAGTGTGTTTGTTCAGTGTGTTTGTTCAGTGTGTTTGTTCAGTGTGTTTGTTCAGTGTGTTTGTTCAGTGTGTTTGTTCAGTGTGTTTGTTCAGTGTGTTTGTTCAGTGTGTTTGTTCAGTGTGTTCAGTGTGTTTGTTCAGTGTGTTCAGTGTGTTCAGTGTGTTTGTTCAGTGTGTTTGTTCAGTGTGTTTGTTCAGTGTGTTTGTTCAGTGTGTTTGTTCAGTGTGTTCAGTGTGTTTGTTCAGTGTGTTCAGTGTGTGTGTTCAGTGTGTTCAGTGTGTTTGTTCAGTGTGTTTGTTCAGTGTGTTCAGTGTGTTTGTACAGTGTGTTTGTTCAGTGTGTTTGTTCAGTGTGTTCAGTGTGTTTGTTCAGTGTGTTCAGTGTGTTTGTTCAGTGTGTTCAGTGTGTTTGTTCAGTGTGTTTGTTCAGTGTCTTTGTTCAGTGTGTTTGTTCAGTGTGTTTGTTCAGTGTGTTTGTTCAGTGTGTTCAGTGTGTTTGTTCAGTGTGTTCAGTGTGTTTGTTCAGTGTGTTTGTTCAGTGTGTTCAGTGTGTTTGTTCAGTGTGTTTGTTCAGTGTGTTCAGTGTGTGTTCAGTGTGTTCAGTGTGTTTGTTCAGTGTGTTCAGTGTGTTTGTTCAGTGTGTTTGTTCAGTGTGTTTGTTCAGTGTTTTCAGTGTGTGTGTTCAGTGTGTTCATTGTGTTTGTTCAGTGTGTTTGTTCAGTGTGTTTGTTCAGTGTGTTCAGTGTGTGTGTTCAGTGTGTTCAGTGTGTTTGTTCAGTGTGTTCAGTGTGTTTGTTCAGTGTGTTTGTTCAGTGTGTTTGTTCAGTGTGTTTGTTCAGTGTGTTCAGTGTGTGTGTTCAGTGTGTTCAGTGTGTTTGTTTAGTGTATTTGTTCAGTGTGTTCAGTGTGTGTGTTCAGTGTGTTCAGTGTGTTTGTTCAGTGTGTGTGTTCAGTGTGTTCAGTGTGTTTGTTCAGTGTGTTTGTTCAGTGTGTTCAGTGTGTGTGTTCAGTGTGTTCAGTGTGTGTGTTCAGTGTGTTTGTTCAGTGTGTTTGTTCAGTGTGTTTGTTCAGTGTGCTTGTTCAGTGTGTTTCTTCAGTGTGTTCAGTGTGTGTGTTCAGTGTGTTCAGTGTGTTTGTTTAGTGTGTTTGTTCAGTGTGCTTGTTCAGTGTGTTTGTTCAGTGTGTTCAGTGTGTGTGTTCAGTGTGTTCAGTGTGTTTGTTCAGTGTGCTCAGTGTGTGTGTTCAGTGTGTTCAGTGTGTTTGTTCAGTGTGTTTGTTCAGTGTGCTTGTACAGTGTGTTTGTTCAGTGTGTTCAGTGTGTGTGTTCAGTGTGTTCAGTGTGTGTGTTCAGTGTGTTCAGTGTGTTTGTTCAGTGTGTTTGTTCAGTGTGCTTGTTCAGTGTGCTTGTTCAGCGTGTTTGTTCAGTGTGTTTGTTCAGTGTGTTTGTTCAGTGTGTTTGTTTAGTGTGTTTGTTCAGTGTGTTTGTTCAGTGTGTTTGTTCAGTGTGTTTGTTCAGTGTGTTTGTTCAGTGTGTTTGTTCAGTGTGTTCAGTGTGTGTGTTCAGTGTGTTCAGTGTGTGTGTTCAGTGTGTTCAGTGTGTTTGTTCAGTGTGTTTGTTCAGTGTGTTTGTTCAGTGTGTTTGTTCAGTGTGTTCAGTGTGTTTGTTCAGTGTGTGTGTTCAGTGTGTTTGTTCAGTGTGTTTGTTCAGTGTGTTTGTTCAGTGTGTTTGTTCAGTGTGTTTGTTCAGTGTGTTTGTTCAGTGTGTTTGTTCAGTGTGTTTGTTCAGTGTGTTCAGTGTGTTTGTTCAGTGTGTGTGTTCAGTGTGTTTGTTCAGTGTGTTTGTTCAGTGTGTTTGTTCAGTGTGTTTGTTCAGTGTGTTTGTTCAGTGTATTTGTTCAGTGTGTTTGTTCAGTGTGTTTGTTCAGTGTGTTTGTTCAGTGTGTTTGTTCAGTGTGTTTGTTCAGTGTGTTTGTTCAGTGTGTTTGTTCAGTGTGTGTGTTCAGTGTGTTTGTTCAGTGTGTTTGTTCAGTGTGTTTGTTCAGTGTGTTTGTTCAGTGTGTTTGTTCAGTGTGTTTGTTCAGTGTGTTTGTTCAGTGTGTTTGTTCAGTGTGTTTGTTCAGTGTGTTCAGTGTGTTTGTTCAGTGTGTTCAGTGTGTTTGTTCAGTGTGTTCAGTGTGTTTGTTCAGTGTGTTCAGTGTGTTTGTTCAGTGTGTTCAGTGTGTTTGTTCAGTGTGTTCAGTGTGTTTGTTCAGTGTGTTTGTTCAGTGTGTTTGTTCAGTGTGTTCAGTGTGTTTGTTCAGTGTGTTCAGTGTGTTTGTTCAGTGTGTTCAGTGTGTTTGTTCAGTGTGTTCAGTGTGTTTGTTCAGTGTGTTCAGTGTGTTTGTTCAGTGTGTTTGTTCAGTGTGTTCAGTGTGTGTTCAGTGTGTTTGTTCAGTGTGTTTGTTCAGTGTGTTCAGTGTATTTGTTCAGTGTGTTCAGTGTGTTTGTTCAGTGTGTTTGTTCAGTGTGTTTGTTCAGTGTGTTTGTTCAGTGTGTTTGTTCAGTGTGTTTGTTCAGTGTGTTCAGTGTTTGTTCAGTGTGTTCAGTGTGTTTGTTCAGTGTGTTCAGTGTGTGTGTTCAGTGTGTTTGTTCAGTGTGTTTGTTCAGTGTGTTTGTTCAGTGTGTTTGTTCAGTGTGTTTGTTCAGTGTGTTTGTTCAGTTTGTTTGTTCAGTGTGTTTGTTCAGTGTGTTCAGTGTGTTTGTTCAGTGTGTTCAGTGTGTTTGTTCAGTGTGTTCAGTGTGTTCAGTGTGTTTGTTCAGTGTGTTTGTTCAGTGTGTTCAGTGTGTTCAGTGTGTTTGTTCAGTGTGTTTGTTCAGTGTGTTCAGTGTGTTCAGTGTGTTTGTTCAGTGTGTTTGTTCAGTGTGTTTGTTCAGTGTGTTTGTTCAGTGTGTTTGTTCAGTGTGTTTGTTCAGTGTGTTTGTTCAGTGTGTTTGTTCAGTGTGTTTGTTCAGTGTGTTCAGTGTGTTTGTTCAGTGTGTTTGTTCAGTGTGTTCAGTGTTTGTTCAGTGTGTTCAGTGTGTTTGTTCAGTGTGTTCAGTGTGTGTGTTCAGTGTGTTTGTTCAGTGTGTTTGTTCAGTGTGTTTGTTCAGTGTGTTTGTTCAGTGTGTTTGTTCAGTGTGTTTGTTCAGTTTGTTTGTTCAGTGTGTTTGTTCAGTGTGTTCAGTGTGTTTGTTCAGTGTGTTCAGTGTGTTTGTTCAGTGTGTTCAGTGTGTTCAGTGTGTTTGTTCAGTGTGTTTGTTCAGTGTGTTCAGTGTGTTCAGTGTGTTTGTTCAGTGTGTTTGTTCAGTGTGTTCAGTGTGTTCAGTGTGTTTGTTCAGTGTGTTTGTTCAGTGTGTTTGTTCAGTGTGTTTGTTCAGTGTGTTTGTTCAGTGTGTTTGTTCAGTGTGTTTGTTCAGTGTGTTCAGTGTGTTTGTTCAGTGTGTTTGTTCAGTGTGTTCAGTGTGTTTGTTCAATGTGTTCAGTGTGTTCAGTGTGTTTGTTCAGTGTGTTCAGTGTGTTCAGTGTGTTTGTTCAGTGTGTTTGTTCAGTGTGTTCAGTGTGTTTGTTCAGTGTGTTTGTTCAGTGTGTTCAATGTGTTCAGTGTGTTTGTTCAGTGTGTTTGTTCAGCGTGTTCAGTGTGTTTGTTCAGTGTGTTTGTTCAGTGTGTTTGTTCAGTGTGTTTGTTCAGTGTGTTTGTTCAGTGTGTTCAGTGTGTTTGTTCAGTGTGTTCAGTGTGTTTGTTCAGTGTGTTCAGTGTGTTTGTTCAGTGTGTTTGTTCAGTGTGTTCAGTGTGTTTAGTGTGTTTGTTCAGTGTGTTCAGTGTGTTCAGTGTGTTTGTTCAGTGTGTTCAGTGTGTTTGTTCAGTGTGTTTGTTCAGTGTGTTTGTTCAGTGTGCTTGTTCAGTGTGTTTGTTCAGTGTGTTTGTTCAGTGTGTTTGTTCAGTGTGTTTGTTTAGTGTGTTTGTTCAGTGTGTTTGTTCAGTGTGTTTGTTCAGTGTGTTTGTTCAGTGTGTTTGTTCAGTGTGTTTGTTCAGTGTGTTTGTTCAGTGTGTTCAGTGTGTTTGTTCAGTGTGTGTGTTCAGTGTGTTTGTTCAGTGTGTTTGTTCAGTGTGTTTGTTCAGTGTGTTTGTTCAGTGTGTTTGTTCAGTGCGTTTGTTCAGTGTGTTTGTTCAGTGTGTTTGTTCAGTGTGTTTGTTCAGTGTGTTTGTTCAGTGTGTTCAGTGTGTTTGTTCAGTGTGTGTGTTCAGTGTGTTTGTTCAGTGTGTTTGTTCAGTGTGTTTGTTCAGTGTGTTTGTTCAGTGTGTTTGTTCAGTGTGTTTGTTCAGTGTGTTTGTTCAGTGTGTTTGTTCAGTGTGTTTGTTCAGTGTGTTTGTTCAGTGTGTTCAGTGTGTTTGTTCAGTGTGTTCAGTGTGTTTGTTCAGTGTGTTTGTTCAGTGTGTTTGTTCAGTGTGTTTGTTCAGTGTGTTTGTTCAGTGTGTTTGTTCAGTGTGTTTGTTCAGTGTGTTTGTTCAGTGTGTTCAGTGTGTTTGTTCAGTGTGTTTGTTCAGTGTGTTCAGTGTGTTTGTTCAGTGTGTTCAGTGTGTTTGTTCAGTGTGTTCAGTGTGTTTGTTCAGTGTGTTCAGTGTGTTTGTTCAGTGTGTTCAGTGTGTTTGTTCAGTGTGTTTGTTTAGTGTGTTTGTTCAGTGTGTTTGTTCAGTGTGTTTAGTGTGTTTGTTCAGTGTGTTTGTTCAGTGTGTTCAGTGTGTTTGTTCAGTGTGTTTGTTCAGTGTGTTCAGTGTGTGTTCAGTGTGTTTGTTCAGTGTGTTTGTTCAGTGTGTTCAGTGTATTTGTTCAGTGTGTTCAGTGTATTTGTTCAGTGTGTTTGTTCAATGTGTTTGTTCAGTGTGTTTGTTCAGTGTGTTTGTTCAGTGTGTTTGTTCAGTGTGTTCAGTGTGTTTGTTCAGTGTGTTTGTTCAGTGTGTTTGTTCAGTGTGTTTGTTCAGTGTGTTCAGTGTGTTTGTTCAGTGTGTTCAGTGTGTTTGTTCAGTGTGTTCAGTGTGTTTGTTCAGTGTGTTCAGTGTGTTTGTTCAGTGTGTTCAGTGTGTTTGTTCAGTGTGTTCAGTGTGTTTGTTCAGTGTGTTCAGTGTGTTTGTTCAGTGTGTTTGTTCAGTGTGTTTGTTCAGTGTGTTTGTTCAGTGTGTTCAGTGTGTTTGTTCAGTGTGTTCAGTGTGTTTGTTCAGTGTGTTCAGTGTGTTTGTTCAGTGTGTTCAGTGTGTTTGTTCAGTGTGTTTGTTCAGTGTGTTCAGTGTGTGTTCAGTGTGTTTGTTCAGTGTGTTTGTTCAGTGTGTTCAGTGTATTTGTTCAGTGTGTTCAGTGTGTTTGTTCAGTGTGTTTGTTCAGTGTGTTTGTTCAGTGTGTTTGTTCAGTGTGTTTGTTCAGTGTGTTTGTTCAGTGTGTTTGTTCAGTGTGTTCAGTGTTTGTTCAGTGTGTTCAGTGTGTTTGTTCAGTGTGTTCAGTGTGTGTGTTCAGTGTGTTTGTTCAGTGTGTTTGTTCAGTGTGTTTGTTCAGTGTGTTTGTTCAGTGTGTTTGTTCAGTGTGTTTGTTCAGTTTGTTTGTTCAGTGTGTTTGTTCAGTGTGTTCAGTGTGTTTGTTCAGTGTGTTCAGTGTGTTTGTTCAGTGTGTTCAGTGTGTTCAGTGTGTTTGTTCAGTGTGTTTGTTCAGTGTGTTCAGTGTGTTCAGTGTGTTTGTTCAGTGTGTTTGTTCAGTGTGTTCAGTGTGTTCAGTGTGTTTGTTCAGTGTGTTTGTTCAGTGTGTTTGTTCAGTGTGTTTGTTCAGTGTGTTTGTTCAGTGTGTTTGTTCAGTGTGTTTGTTCAGTGTGTTTGTTCAGTGTGTTTGTTCAGTGTGTTTGTTCAGTGTGTTCAGTGTGTTTGTTCAGTGTGTTTGTTCAGTGTGTTCAGTGTGTTTGTTCAATGTGTTCAGTGTGTTCAGTGTGTTTGTTCAGTGTGTTTGTTCAGTGTGTTCAGTGTGTTTGTTCAGTGTGTTTGTTCAGTGTGTTCAGTGTGTTTGTTCAGTGTGTTTGTTCAGTGTGTTCAATGTGTTCAGTGTGTTTGTTCAGTGTGTTTGTTCAGCGTGTTCAGTGTGTTTGTTCAGTGTGTTTGTTCAGTGTGTTTGTTCAGTGTGTTTGTTCAGTGTGTTTGTTCAGTGTGTTCAGTGTGTTTGTTCAGTGTGTTCAGTGTGTTTGTTCAGTGTGTTTGTTCAGTGTGTTCAGTGTGTTTAGTGTGTTTGTTCAGTGTGTTCAGTGTGTTCAGTGTGTTTGTTCAGTGTGTTCAGTGTGTTTGTTCAGTGTGTTTGTTCAGTGTGTTTGTTCAGTGTGCTTGTTCAGTGTGTTTGTTCAGTGTGTTTGTTCAGTGTGTTTGTTCAGTGTGTTGTTTAGTGTGTTTGTTCAGTGTGTTTGTTCAGTGTGTTTGTTCAGTGTGTTTGTTCAGTGTGTTTGTTCAGTGTGTTTGTTCAGTGTGTTTGTTCAGTGTGTTCAGTGTGTTTGTTCAGTGTGTGTGTTCAGTGTGTTTGTTCAGTGTGTTTGTTCAGTGTGTTTGTTCAGTGTGTTTGTTCAGTGTGTTTGTTCAGTGCGTTTGTTCAGTGTGTTTGTTCAGTGTGTTTGTTCAGTGTGTTTGTTCAGTGTGTTTGTTCAGTGTGTTCAGTGTGTTTGTTCAGTGTGTGTGTTCAGTGTGTTTGTTCAGTGTGTTTGTTCAGTGTGTTTGTTCAGTGTGTTTGTTCAGTGTGTTTGTTCAGTGTGTTTGTTCAGTGTGTTTGTTCAGTGTGTTTGTTCAGTGTGTTTGTTCAGTGTGTTCAGTGTGTTTGTTCAGTGTGTGTTCAGTGTGTTTGTTCAGTGTGTTTGTTCAGTGTGTTTGTTCAGTGTGTTTGTTCAGTGTGTTTGTTCAGTGTGTTTGTTCAGTGTGTTTGTTCAGTGTGTTTGTTCAGTGTGTTTGTTCAGTGTGTTTGTTCAGTGTGTTCAGTGTGTTTGTTCAGTGTGTTTGTTCAGTGTGTTCAGTGTGTTTGTTCAGTGTGTTCAGTGTGTTTGTTCAGTGTGTTCAGTGTGTTTGTTCAGTGTGTTCAGTGTGTTCAGTGTGTTTGTTCAGTGTGTTCAGTGGGTTTGTTCAGTGTGTTTGTTCAGTGTGTTTGTTCAGTGTGTTTGTTCAGTGTGTTTAGTGTGTTTGTTCAGTGTGTTCAGTGTGTTTGTTCAGTGTGTTCAGTGTGTTTGTTCAGTGTGTTTGTTCAGTGTGTTCAGTGTGTGTCCAGTGTGTTTGTTCAGTGTGTTTGTTCAGTGTGTTCAGTGTATTTGTTCAGTGTGTTCAGTGTATTTGTTCAGTGTGTTTGTTCAGTGTGTTTGTTCAGTGTGTTTGTTCAGTGTGTTTGTTCAGTGTGTTTGTTCAGTGTGTTCAGTGTGTTTGTTCAGTGTGTTTGTTCAGTGTGTTTGTTCAGTGTGTTCAGTGTGTGTGTTCAGTGTGTTTGTTCAGTGTGTTTGTTCAGTGTGTTTGTTCAGTGTGTTTGTTCAGTGTGTTTGTTCAGTGTGTTTGTTCAGTTAGTTTGTTCAGTGTGTTTGTTCAGTGTGTTCAGTGTGTTTGTTCAGTGTGTTCAGTGTGTTTGTTCAGTGTGTTCAGTGTGTTCAGTGTGTTTGTTCAGTGTGTTTGTTCAGTGTGTTCAGTGTGTTCAGTGTGTTTGTTCAGTGTGTTTGTTCAGTGTGTTCAGTGTGTTCAGTGTGTTTGTTCAGTGTGTTTGTTCAGTGTGTTCAGTGTGTTCAGTGTGTTTGTTCAGTGTGTTTGTTCAGTGTGTTTGTTCAGTGTGTTTGTTCAGTGTGTTTGTTCAGTGTGTTTGTTCAGTGTGTTTGTTCAGTGTGTTCAGTGTGTTTGTTCAGTGTGTTTGTTCAGTGTGTTCAGTGTGTTTGTTCAGTGTGTTCAGTGTGTTCAGTGTGTTTGTTCAGTGTGTTTGTTCAGTGTGTTCAGTGTGTTCAGTGTGTTTGTTCAGTGTGTTCAGTGTGTTTGTTCAGTGTGTTTGTTCAGTGTGTTCAGTGTGTTCAGTGTGTTTGTTCAGTGTGTTTGTTCAGTGTGTTTGTTCAGTGTGTTTGTTCAGTGTGTTTGTTCAGTGTGTTTGTTCAGTGTGTTCAGTGTGTTTGTTCAGTGTGTTCAGTGTGTTTGTTCAGTGTGTTTGTTCAGTGTGTTCAGTGTGTTTGTTCAGTGTGTTTGTTCAGTGTGTTTGTTCAGTGTGTTCAGTGTGTTCAGTGTGTTTGTTCAGTGTGTTTGTTCAGTGTGTTCAGTGTGTTCAGTGTGTTCAGTGTGTGTGTTCAGTGTGTTCAGTGTGTTCAGTGTGTTCAGTGTGTTCAGTGTGTTCAGTGTGTTCAGTGTGTTCAGTATGTTCAGTGTGTTCAGTGTGTTCAGTGTGTTCAGTGTGTTCAGTATGTTCAGTGTGTTCAGTGTGTTCAGTGTGTTCAGTGTGTTCAGTGTGTTCAGTGTGTGTGTTCAGTGTGTTCAGTGTGTTCAGTGTGTTCAGTGTGTTCAGTGTGTTCAGTATGTTCAGTGTGTTCAGTGTGTTCAGTGTGTTCAGTGTGTTCAGTATGTTCAGTGTGTTCAGTGTGTTCAGTGTGTTCAGTGTGTTCAGTGTGTTCAGTATGTTCAGTGTGTTCAGTGTGTTCAGTGTGTTCAGTGTGTTCAGTGTGTTCAGTGTGTTCAGTGTGTGTGTTCAGTGTGTTCAGTGTGTTCAGTGTGTTCAGTGTGTTCAGTATGTTCAGTGTGTTCAGTGTGTTCAGTGTGTTCAGTGTGTTCAGTATGTTCAGTGTGTTCAGTGTGTTCAGTGTGTTCAGTGTGTTCAGTGTGTTCAGTGTGTTCAGTGTGTTCAGTGTGTTCAGTGTGTTCAGTGTGTTTGTTCAGTGTGTTTGTTCAGTGTGTTCAGTGTGTTCAGTGTGTTCAGTGTGTTCAGTGTGTTCAGTGTGTGTGTTCAGTGTGTTCAGTGTGTTCAGTGTGTTCAGTGTGTTCAGTGTGTTCAGTATGTTCAGTGTGTTCAGTGTGTTCAGTGTGTTCAGTGTGTTCAGTATGTTCAGTGTGTTCAGTGTGTTCAGTGTGTTCAGTGTGTTCAGTGTGTTCAGTGTGTTCAGTGTGTTCAGTGTGTTCAGTGTGTTCAGTATGTTCAGTGTGTTCAGTGTGTTCAGTGTGTTCAGTGTGTTCAGTGTGTTCAGTGTGTTCAGTGTGTTCAGTGTGTTCAGTGTGTTCAGTGTGTTTGTTCAGTGTGTTTGTTCAGTGTGTTCAGTGTGTTCAGTGTGTTCAGTGTGTTCAGTGTGTTCAGTGTGTTCAGTGTGTGTGTTCAGTGTGTTCAGTGTGTTCAGTGTGTTCAGTGTGTTCAGTGTGTTCAGTATGTTCAGTGTGTTCAGTGTGTTCAGTGTGTTCAGTGTGTTCAGTATGTTCAGTGTGTTCAGTGTGTTCAGTGTGTTCAGTGTGTTCAGTGTGTTCAGTGTGTTCAGTGTGTTCAGTGTGTTCACTGTGTTCAGTGTGTTCAGTATGTTCAGTGTGTTCAGTGTGTTCAGTGTGTTCAGTATGTTCAGTGTGTTCAGTGTGTTCAGTGTGTTCAGTGTGTTCAGTATGTTCAGTATGTTCAGTGTGTTCAGTGTGTTCAGTGTGTTCAGTGTGTTCAGTGTGTTCAGTGTGTTCAGTGTGTGTGTTCAGTGTGTTCAGTGTTCGCTGTCAACCGCTCTACAGTAGTTGTTATAAGTCGTATCTTTTAGATTTTAATTTTGCGTCTTGAGGAAAACTTATTAAGCAATATTTCTCAAGGACTTCCTTCTGTCATCACAGACTCTCTCAGTGTTCACCATCCCCTGTCCCTTCCCCTGTCCCTGTCCCTGTCTCTGTCCCTGCTCCTGTCTCTGTCCCTGTCCCTGCCCCTGTCCCTGCCCCTGTCCCAGTCCCTGCCCCTGTCCCTGTCCCTGTCTCTGTCCCTGCTCCTGTCCCTGTCCCTGTCCCTGTCCCTGCCCCTGTCCCTGTCCCTGTCCCTGTCCCTGTCCCTGCCCATGTCCCTGTCTCTGTCCCTGTCCCTGTCCCTGTCCCTCCCTCTGTCCCTGCCCCTGTCCCTGCCCCTGTCCCTGTCCCTCTCCCTGCCCCAGCCCCTGCCCCTCCCCCTGTCCCTGCCCCAGCCCCTGACCCTGTCCCTGCCCCTGTCCCTGTCCATGTCCCTGTCCCTGTCCCTGCCCTTGCCCCTGTCTCTGCCCCTCCCCCGGTCCCTGCCCCTGTCCCTGCCCCTGTCCCTGTCCCTCTCCCTGCCCCTGCCCCTGCCCCTCCCCCAGCCCCTGCCCCTCCCCCTGTCCCTGCCCCAGCCCCTGCCCCTGTCCCTGCCCCTGCCCCTGTCCCTGTCCCTGTCCCTGCCCCTGCCCCTGTCCCTGTCCCTGCCTCTGTCCCTGCCCCTGTCCCTGCCCCTGCCCCTGCCTCTGTCCCTGTCCCTGTCCCTGCTCCTGTCCCTGTCCCTGCCCCTGTCCCTGCCCCTGTCCCTGCCCCTGGCCCTGGCCCTGTCCCGGCCCCTGTCCCGTCCCCTGTCCCTGCCCCTGCCCCTGTCCCTGTCCCTGTCCCTGCCCCTGTCCCTGTCCCTGCCCCTGTCCCTGCCCCTGTCCCTGTCCCTGCCCCGGCCCCTGCCCCTCCCCCTGTCCCTGCCCCTGCCCCTGCCCCTGTTTGCCCCAGCCCCTGCCCCTCCCCCTGTCCCTGTCCCTGCCCCTGTCCCTGCCACAGCCCCTGCCCCTCCCCCTGTCCCTGTCCCTGCCCCTGTCCCTTCCCCAGCCCCTGCCCCTGTCCCTGCCCCTGTCCCTGTCCCTGTCCCTGCCCCTGTCCCTGCCACTGTCCCTGCCACTGCCCCTGCCCCTGTCCCTGTCCCTGTCCCTGCCCCTGTCCCTGCCCCTGTCTCTGCCACTGCCCCTCCCCCTGTCCCTGCCCCTGTCCCTGCCACTGCCCCTCCCACTGTCCCTGCCACTGCCCCTGACCCTGTCCCTGCCCCTGTCCCTGCCGCTGTCCCTTCCCCTGTCCCTGTCCCTGCCCCTGTCCCTGCCCCTACCCCTGCCCCTGCTCCTGTCCCTGCCCCTGCCCCTGTCCCTGCCTCTGCCCCTCCCCCTGCCCCTGCTCCTGTCCCTGCCCCTGTCCCTGTCCCTGCCCCAGCCCCTGCCCCTCCCCCTGTCTCTGTCCCTGCTCCTGTCCCTGCCCCTGTCCCTGTTCCTGTCCCTGCCCCTGTCCCTGCCCTTGTCCCTACCACTGCCCCTCCCCCAGTCCCTGCCCCTGTCCCTGCCACTGCCCCTTCCCCTGTCCCTGCCACTGCCCCTCACCCTGTCCCAGCCCCTGTCCCTGCCCCTGTCCCTTCCCCTGTCCCTGTCCCTGCCCCTGTCACTGCCCCTCCACTGCCCCTGCCCCTCCCCCTGTCCCTGCCCCTACCCCTGCCCCTGCTCCTGTCCCTGCCCCTGTCCCTGTCCCTGCCTCTGCGCCTCCCTCTGCCCCTGCTCCTGTCCCTGCCCCTGTCCCTGTCCCTGCCTCTGCGCCTCCCCCTGCCCCTGCTCCTGTCCCTGCCCCTGTCCCTGTCCCTGCCCCTGTCCCTGCCCCAGCCCCTGCCCCTCCCCCTGTCTCTGTCCCTGCTCCTCTCCCTGCTCCTGTCCCTGCCCCTGTCCCTGTTCCTGTCCCTGTCCCTGTCCCTGCCCCAGCCCCTGCCCCTCCCACTGTCCCTGCCCCAGCCCCTGCCCCTCCCCCTGTCCCTGTCCCTTCCCCTGTCCCTGCCCCTGTCCCTGTCCCTGCCCCTGTCCCTGTCCCTGCCTCTGCCCCTGCCCCTGTCCCTGCCCTTGCCCCTGTCTCTGCCCCTCCCCCTGTCTCTGCCCCTGTCCCAGTCCCTGCCCCTGTCCCTGTCCCTGTCCCTGCCCCTCCCCCTTCCCCTGTCCCTGTCCATGCCCCTGCCCCTCCCCGTGTCCCTGCCTCTGCCCCTCACCTTGTCCCTGTCCCTGCCCCTGTCCCAGCCCCAGTACCGGCCCCTACCCTGCCCTTGCCTCTCCCCCTGTCTCTGCCCCTGCCCCTGCTCCTGTCCCTGCCCCTGTCCCTGCCCCTGCCCCTCCCCTGTCCCTGTCCCTGCCCCTCCCCCTGTCCCTGTTCCTGCTCCTGTCCCTCTCCCTGCCCCTGTCCCTGCCGCTGTCCCTGCCTCTGCCCCTGTTCTTGTCCCTGCCCCTGCCCCTCCCCCTGCCCCTCCCCCTGTCCCTGCCCCTACCCCTCCCCTGTCCCTGCCCCTGCCCCTCCCCCTGCCCCTGCCCTTGTCCCTGCCTGCTGTACCTGCCCCTGCTCCTCCCCCAGCCCCTGCCCCTCACCTTGTCCCTGTCCCTGCCTCTGCCCCTGCCCCTGTCCCTGCCCCTTCCCCTGTCCCTGCCCCTGTCTCTGTCCCTGCCCCTGTCCCTGTCCCTGCCCCTGCCCCTGTCCCTGCCCCTGTCTCTGCCCCAGCCCCTCCCCCTGTCCCTGTCCCTGCCCCTGTCCCTGCCATAGCCCCTGCCCCTCCCCCTGTCCCTGTCCCAGCCCCTGCCCCTCCCCCTGTCTCTGCCCTTACCCCTGTCCCTGCCCCTGCCCCTGTCCCTGCCCCTCCCCCTGCCCCTCCCCTGTCCCTGCCCTTGCCCCTGCTCCTGTCCCTGCCCCTGCCCCTGTCCCTGCCTCTGCCCCTCCCCTGTCCCTGTCCCTGCCCCTCCCCCTGTCCCTGTCCCTGCTCCTGTCCCTCTCCCTGCTCCTGTCCCTGTCCCTGCCCCTGTCCCTGTCCCTGCCCCTGCCTCTGTCCCTCCCCCTGTCCCATCCCCTGTCCCTGCGCCTCCCCCTGACCCTGTCCCTGTCCCTCCCCCTGTCCCTGCCCCTGCCCCTGCCCCTCCCCCTCCCCCTGTCCCTGCTCCTGCCCTTGTCCCTGCCTGCTGTACCTGCCCCTGCTCCTCCACCTGTCCCTGCCCCTGTCCCTGCCTGTTGTACCTGCCCCTGTGCCTGTCCCTGCCTGCTGTACCTGCCCCTGCCCCTGTCCCTGCCTTCTGTACCTGCCCCTGCCCCTCCCCCTGTTCCTGCCCCCGCCCCTGCCACGGCCCTTGTCCCTGCCCCTGCCCCTGTCCCTGCCCCTGCCCCTAATTGTAAGGGAAATAAGGACGAGAGTTTGTACAGTGATTCATAAACTTCTATATTTTACATGTCGAAGAATAAATGATAAGTGACAGTGAAGCTTTAAGAATGTTGATGGCTGCCCGTCATGTGGAATAATAGTCGTCTTATGTCTAGGTAATAGTTGGTGAGGTGAGAAGATCCAGCTGAGCCCCAAGATCACGTAGCAAACTGTGACTGTCTTTGTTTAGTCTGGTGATGTAATGAGATGGGCAGCCTCCTGTTGCACTCTCACCTCTAAAATCTTTGGTACAGTTTTTGTTTTCTGTGGAGGTTGCAGTTCTGGGACGTACATCTCTGAAGTAACTGTCCACTTGGTCAGTTTTACCTTATTTGTTGTTTGAAACACACATCCAGACGACTGAGATGTGTTATTCTTTATTGAGTATTATTCTGACCCGGACCAGCAGGTCATGGAGTCCACTCTTGCTGGTGTGTGTATGTGTGTGTGTGTGTGTGTGTGTGTGTGTGTGTGTGTGTGTGTGTGTGTGTGTGTGTGTGTGTGTACTCACCTCACCTAGTTGTACTCACCTAGTTGAGGTTGCGGGGGTCGAGTCCGAGCTCCTGGCCCCGCCTCTTCACTGATCGCTACTAGGTCACTCTCCCTGAGCCGTGAGCTTTAGCATATGTTGAGAAATGGCATTACAAGCTAAGCTTAATTTATAAATATAAATATAGTGAACACTTAGCTGACAAAAGACAGAAAATCGTCTACACAGCCACCCCTGCAGACGAGGTCTAGAAGCTGTCGAAACCATCTTTCAACGGGCTGTAAAGATTTATAATTTGTAAGGTTATAAATTACCCCTAGGGGGTGTTATGTCAGCATATTTCATACACTGATGGCTGACAACTTACTTGTTTGGACTCAAAAGTCCACACCTTACTGCCGACTATAGGCTGATTACAAACTCCTTGCGACTCAAGAACTGCGCAGTCCCCCGTACCACAAGAAATTCGTAACATACCTTGCTCTTGTAACGTGAGCTATGGTGTTCTTCACACCTTCGACAGGTATCAGTGACTTGATAGAAGCTGAAGGGTCCTTGGATGTCCACGTCTTCCATTGTCTAGGAAACGCACACTGGTACACTATGTTCCACAAGATTTGTCTTTATTGTTCATAATCTTATCACAAGAGAAGCTGATCACACTTCTCTTAAGTGTTTATTGTGTTTTATGAGACACTTTGTTCACACTAACGCACAGATCAGTGTTCTTTGCTGGTTATTCTGGCGTCAGTGTCACTCTCAGTAGAGTCAAAAGTAATCTCAAGACACCACAGCGCCCCATGCCGTCACTGCCCCTTGCACAAAAAAAAGCTGACCTAGTACTGTCCCTTTGTTAGTGGCCCGGTGGCCTGGTGGCTAAAAGCTCCCGCTTCACACACGGAGGGCCCGGGTTCGATTCCCGGCGGGTGGAAACATTTCGACACGTTTCCTTATACCTGTTGTCCTGTTCACCTAGCAGCAAATAGGTACCTGGGTGTTAGTCGACTGGTGTGGGTCGCATCCTGGGGGACAAGATTAAGGACCCCAATGGAAATAAGTTAGACAGTCCTCGATGACGCACTGACTTTCTTAGGTTATCCTGGGTGGCTAACCCTCCAGGGTTAAAAATCCTAACAAAATCTTATCTCTCTTACTTTTTGCTTCCTTGCCACTTCCTCGATGAAGCAAAGCAGAAGGTTTGATTCTTGCTGTCTTAAGCATAGACAACAATGTCCACTATCTTTACTATGGTAATGAAGTGAGAGCAGGATTTTCCTTAATTGTCCTGCTAAAGTAAGAGATGTACTGTCTCTTATTAAAATACACTCTGCAACACTGGACTGCAAGGAGCAATGGTCGGTTGACCACAGGTCGCATACTCATATGGCATTTGTGATCAGTTACTCACTGTAGCAGTAAAAAAGACGCTTGCCCCTTCTGAGAGGTCTGGGCCCCTCAGGGCTGAAAGGGGCTGAAGAGGCTGAAGGGGGCTGATACCCCCTCCTGGAGAAAATTTCTCCACACTGGGGGGTGGCGGAGGTTCACTGCAGGTGAACTATTCATCACTTAACATTAATTTGATTTTCTCACTCGCCACCACTGCTGCTTGTCTTTTCTGAACAGCTTTAGTCTGTGTGGTTTCTGGAGAATCACTAATTTTGTTTTCAACACTGTGTAATTCTAACAGCACTAGTTTATTTATTGTCCGCTTATTCACTACACCTTTGCTCAAAACATCAACTGTCCTGATGATTCCATTTGCATCAGGATATATGGTCACAATTTTTCCAAGTGGCCACTGGGACCTCGGACCATCATTGTCGATAATCACTATGTCATCCGGTTTGAAGGACCAATTATGTTGAGAAATGGCATTACCAGCTAAGCTTAATTTATAAATATAAATATAGTGAACACTTAGCTGACAAAAGACAGAAAATCGTCTACACAGCCACCCCTGCAGACGAGGTCTAGAAGCTGTCGAAACCATCTTTCAACGGGCTGTAAAGATTTATAATTTGTAAGATTATAAATTACCCCTAGGGGGTGTTATGTCAGCATATTTCATATACTGATGGCTGACAACTTACTTGTTTGGACTCAAAAGTCCACACCTTACTGCCAACTATAGGCTGATTACAAACTCCTTGCAACTCAAGAACTGAGCAGTCCCCCATACCACAAGAAATTCGTAACATACCTTGCTCTTGTAACGTGAGCTATGGTGTTCTTCACACCTTCGACAGGTATCGGTGACTTCTTATTAAAATACACTCTGCAACACTGGACTGCAAGGAGCAATGGTCGGTTGACCACAGGTCGCATACTCGTACGGCATCTGTGATCAATTACTCACTGTAGCAGTAAACAAGACGCTTGCCCCTTCTGAGAGGTCTGGGCCCCTCAGGGCTGAAAGGGGCTGAAGGGGCTGAAGGGGGCTGATACCCCCCTCCTGGAGAAAATTTCTCCACAGCATACATCTGCTTAAAGCTATGTATGGATCCTGCCTCCACTACATCACTTCCCAAACTATTCCAATTACTGACTACTCTGTGGCTGAAGAAATACTTCCTAACATCCCTGTGATTCATCTGCGTCTTCAACTTCCAACTGTGTCCCCTTGTTACTGTGTCCAATCTCTGGAACATCCTGTCTTTGTCCACCTTGTCAATTCCTCTCAGTATTTTGTATGTCGTTATCATATCCCCCCTATCTCTCCTGTCCTCCAGTGACGTCAGGTTGATTTCCCTTAACCTCTCCTCATAGGACATACCTCTTAGCTCTGGGACTAGTCTTGTTGCAAACCTTTGCACATTCTCTAGTTTCTTTACGTGCTTGGCTAGGTGTGGGTTCCAAATTGGTGCTGCATACTCCAATATGGGCCTGACATACACGGTGTACAGGGTCCTGAACGATTCCTTATTAAGATGTCAGAATGCTGTTCTGAGGTTTGCTAGGCGCCCATATGCTGCAGCAGTTATTTGGTTGATGTGCGCTTCAGGAGATGTGCCTGGTGTTATACTCACCTCAAGATCTTTTTCCTTGAGTGAGGTTTGTAGTCTCTGGCCCCCTAGACTGTACTCTGTCTGTGGACTTCTTTGCCCTTCCCCAATCTTCATGACTTTGCACTTGGTGGGATTGAACTCCAGGAGCCAATTGCTGGACCAGGTCTGCAGCCTGTCCAGATCCCTTTGTAGTTCTGCCTGGTCTTCGATCGAGTGAATTCTTCTCATCAACTTCACGTCATCTGCAAACAGGGACACCTCAGAGTCTATTCCTTCCGTCATGTCGTTCACAAATACCAGAAACAGCACTGGTCCTCGGACTGACCCCTATGGGACCCCGCTGGTCACAGGTGCCCACTCTGACACCTCGCCACGTACCATGACTCGCTGCTGTCTTCCTGACAAGTATTCCCTGATCCATTGTAGTGCCTTCTCTGTTATCCCTGCTTGGTCCTCCAGTTTTTGCACCAATCTCTTGTGTGGAACTGTGTCAAACGCCTTCTTGCAGTCCAAGAATATGCAATCCACCCACCCCTCTCTCTCTTGTTTTACTGCTGTCACCATGTCATAGAACTCCAGTAGGTTTGTGACACAGGATTTCCCGTCCCTGAAACCATGTTGGCTGCTGTTGATGAGATCATTCCTTTCTAGATGTTCCACCACTCTTCTCCTGATAATCTTCTCCATGATTTTGCATACTATACATGTCAGTGACACTGGTCTGTAGTTTAATGCTTCATGTATGTCTCTTTTTTTGAAGATTGGGACTACATTTGCTGTCTTCCATGCCTCAGGCAATCTCCCTGTTTCGATAGATGTATTGAATATTGTTGTTAGGGGGTACACATAGCGCCTCTGCTCCCTCTCTCAATACCCATGGGGAGATGTTATCTGGCCCCATTGCCTTTGAGGTATCTAGCTCACTCAGAAGCCTCTTCACTTCTTCCTCGGTTGTGTGCACTGTGTCCAGCACATGGTGGTGTGCCCCACCTCTCCATCTTTCTGGAGCCCCTTCTGTCTCCTCTGTGAACACTTCTTTGAATCTCTTGTTGAGTTCCTCACATACTTCACAGTCATTTCTTGTTGTCTCTCCTCCTTCCTTCCTTAGCCTGATTACCTGGTCCTTGACTGTTGTTTAACTCCTGATGTGGCTGTACAAGAGTTTCGGGTCAGATTTGGCTTTCGCTGCTATGTCATTTTCATATTGTCTTTGGGCCTCCCTTCTTATCTGTGCATATTCGTTTCTGGCTCTATGACTGCTCTCCTTATTCTCCTGGGTCCTTTGCCTTCTATATTTCTTCCATTCCCTAGCACACTTGGTTTTTGCCTCCCTGCACCTTTGGGTAAACCATGGGCTCATCCTGGCTTTTTCATTATTCCTGTTACCCTTGGGTTCAAAACTCTCCTCAGCCTCCTTGCATTTTGTTGCTACATATTCCATCATCTCATTAACTGGCTTCCCTGCCAGTTCTCTGTCCCACTGAACCCCGTTCAGGAAGTTCCTCATTCCTGTGTAGTCCCCTTTCTTGTAGTTTGGCTTCATTCGTCCTGGCCTTCCTGCTTCTCCCTCCACTTGTAGCTCTACTGTGTATTCGAAGCTTAAAACCACATGGTCACTGGCCCCAAGGGGTCTTTCATATGTGATGTCCTCGATATCTGCACTACTCAAGGTGAATACTAAGTCCAGCCTTGCTGGTTCATCCTCTCCTCTCTCTCTTGTAGTGTCCCTTACGTGTTGGTACATGAAGTTTTCCAGTACCACCTCCATCATCTTAGCCCTCCATGTATCTTGGCCCCCATGCGGGTCTAAGTTCTCCCAATCGATCTCCTTGTGGTTAAAGTCACCCATGATCAGGAGCTTTGCCCTGCATGCTTGAGCTCTTGTGGCCACTGTAGCCAGTGTGTCAACCATCGCTCTATTGCTCACGTCGTACTCTTGCCTTGGCCTCCTGCTGTTCTGTGGTGGGTTATACATCACTGCTATTACCACCTTGGGGCCTCCAGAGTGAAGTGTTCTCCGCTGTCTCCTCTCTCCAGCTTATCAAAACTCCAGCGATTTTTGATCAGCAATGCCACTCCTCCACCCCCCCCCCTGTTCCCTCTGTCTTTCCTCAGGAATTGGTATCCCATTGGAAAGATGGCATCTGTTATCATACCTGTAAGCTTGGTTTCTGTGAGAGCTATGATGTCCGGTGATGCCTCTTTGACTCTTTCATGCCACTCCTCCCACTTATTTGTTGTTCCATCATCGTTTGTGTACCATACCTTCAGTTTCCTTTCCAACACTGTGGTTTGGGGGGCCTGTGAGGGTGGGAGACCTGGTAGCATACTGTGGGATTCTATAGCTCAGTGTTGGGTGGAGGCTGTAGGTATGGATTGTAGTGTGTGTTGGGATGGTGTGATAGGTTGTATGGTTCTGAGAATAGTTGTGTGTGTGCTTGCCCTTGCTGTTCTGTTCTGCTCTGACTGACCTCTGCTGGTTCCATCCTTGTCTCTTTTCCTAGCTCCTTTCGCTTTTTTGTCCTCTCCCTCAGCTGTTGTCGTTCTGATTGTGTTCAGTCTCTGTCTAGGAACACCCTCTTGTACTCTTCTGAGTATTTCAATCGTGGTTTCTCTTGGAGGATCCTGTTCCACACTGTTTCTGTCCTGAGAATGAGCTTGATTGGTCGGTTTCTCCCCTTCGAGTACCCCCCTATTCTCTGAAAATTTACAATCTTGTCCATCTCTTCACCTATTTCCGTGATGATTTTCTCAATCTCCTTTCTTTCTTCCTGCTGCCTTTCAGTGTGTGTCCTTTCCTCTCTCTCCCGAAGCCCATGGATAAACACTGATTTTGCCCCTTCCTCCTCCCATTGACTCACCTTCTGTGACTCTGGATCCTGCCTCTATGTGGTCAGTTTCTCCCTTGATTTTTCCAGTGGCTCTTGATAGCATGGTTGTGCCTCAGCATTCGGCCTATCACCCTCTCCATCTGCACCCAGCTGTTCTTCCCTTTCACTCCTTGGCCCTCCTTGGCAGGCTGATATGACCTTAGCATAATTCATAATTCCTTCCTTCCTGTTGGGCCTCGCAGCTTCATATGCTGTGTCTTCTCTGGTCACTGCCCCTGTAACTCGCTTCAGCCTATTTATCTCAACTTCTAGGACCCTAATCTTGGCTACTGCAGTTTTGACTTGTGCCTCCCAATTCTTTGTCTCCTTCTCCAACCTCTTTTCCAATTTCACAGAGAGCTCTTTCTCCATTTTTTCAGAAAGCTCTCCTAATTTCCTCTCCCACTCTTGTTCCATCCTTTTCCACTGCTCCTCCATCCACTCCTCCCTACCAGAACCATTCTCATCTGATCCTTGGTTCCTGCGAGTCCCCACCATGTTTTTTTTTTTTTTTTTGTGAGAGAAGAGAGAAGGGAAAGGTAGAAGGAGAGAGAGAGGGGAAGAGTGAGAAGGGAAAGGGGGAGAGAGAGTGTGAGAAGGGGGAAAGAGAGAGAAGGGAAGGGAAGGAGAGGGGGAGAGTGAGAAGGGAAAAATGGGAAGTGATGGAGAGAGAGAGAGAGAGAGAGAGAGAGAGAGAGAGAGAGAGAGAGAGAGAGAGAGAGAGAGATAGAAGGGAAGGTAGAAAGAGAGGGGGATAGTGAGAAGGAAAAAGGGGAAGAGAGAGTGAGAGAGGGGGGGAGAGAGAGTGAAGGGTAGGGTGGGAGAGGGGAAGAGTGAGAAGGGAAAATGGGGAAGAGAGAGAGTAAGACAGAGAGAGAGAGAGAGAGAGAGAGAGAGAAGAGAGGAGGAGAGAGATAGCGAGAGGGAGAGAGGGAGAGGGAGAGAGGGAGAGA
>NC_091306.1:32037977-32040477 GCF_038502225.1 Cherax quadricarinatus | reverse complement strand
ACACGGTGTACAGGGTCCTGAATGACTCCTTATTAAGATGTCGGAATGCTGTTCTGAGGTTTGCCAGGCGCCCATATGCTGCAGCAGTTATTTGGTTGATGTGCGCTTCAGGAGATGTGCCTGGTGTTATACTCACCCCAAGATCTTTTTCCTTGAGTGAGGTTTGTAGTCTCTGGCCCCCTAGACTGTACTCCGTCTGTGGTCTTCTTTGCCCTTCCCCAATCTTCATGACTTTGCACTTGGTGGGATTGAACTCCAGGAGCCAATTGCTGGACCAAGTCTGCAGCCTGTCCAGATCCCTTTGTAGTTCTGCCTGGTCTTCGATCGAGTGTATTCTTCTCATCAACTTCACGTCATCTGCAAACAGGGACACCTCAGAGTCTATTCCTTCCGTCATGTCGTTCACAAATACCAGAAACAGCACTGGTCCTAGGACTGACCCCTGCGGGACCCCGCTGGTCACAGGTGCCCACTCTGACACCTCGCCACGTACCATGACTCGCTGCTGTCTTCCTGACAAGTATTCCCTGATCCATTGTAGTGCCTTCCCTGTTATCCCTGCTTGGTCCTCCAGTTTTTGCACCAATCTCTTGTGTGGAACTGTGTCAAACGCCTTCTTGCAGTCCAAGAAAATGCAATCCACCCACCCCTCTCTCTCTTGTCTTACTGCTGTCACCATGTCATAGAACTCCAGTAGGTTTGTGACACAGGATTTCCCGTCCCTGAAACCATGCTGGCTGCTGTTGATGAGATCATTCCTTTCTAGGTGTTCCACCACTCTTCTCCTGATAATCTTCTCCATGATTTTGCATACTATACATGTCAGTGACACTGGTCTGTAGTTTAATGCTTCATGTCTGTCTCCTTTTTTAAAGATTGGGACTACATTTGCTGTCTTCCATGCCTCAGGCAATCTCCCTGTTTCGATAGATGTATTGAATATTGTTGTTAGGGGTACACATAGCGCCTCTGCTCCCTCTCTCAAGACCCATGGGGAGATGTTATCTGGCCCCATTGCCTTTGAGGTATCTAGCTCACTCAGAAGCCTCTTCACTTCTTCCTCGGTTGTGTGCACTGTGTCCAGCACTTGGTGGTGTGCCCCACCTCTCCGTCTTTCTGGAGTCCCTTCTGTCTCCTCTGTGAACACTTCTTTGAATCTCTTGTTGAGTTCTTCACATACTTCCCGGTCATTTCCTGTTGTCTCTCCTCCTTCCTTCCTTAGCCTGATTACCTGGTCCTTGACTGTTGTTTTCCTCCTGATGTGGCTGTACAACAGTTTCGGGTCAGATTTGGCTTTCGCTGCTATGTCATTTTCATATTGTCTTTGGGCCTCCCTTCTTATCTGTGCATATTCATTTCTGGCTCTACGACTGTTCTCCTTATTCTCCTGGGTCCTTTGCCTTCTATATTTCTTCCATTCCCTAGCACACTTGGTTTTTGCCTCCCTGCACCTTTGGGTAAACCATGGGCTCATCCTGGCTTTTTCATTACTCCTGTTACCCTTGGGTACAAACCTCTCCTCAGCCTCCTTGCATTTTATTGCTACATATTCCATCATCTCATTAACTGGTTTCCCTGCCAGTTCTCTGTCCCACTGAACCCCGTTCAGGTAGTTCCTCATTCCTGTGTAGTCCCCTTTCTTGTAGTTTGGCTTCATTCGTCCTGGCCTTCCTGCTTCTCCCTCCACTTGTAGCTCTACTGTGTATTCGAAGCTTAAAACCACATGATCGCTGGCCCCAAGGGGCCTTTCATATGTGATGTCCTCAATATCTGCTCTGCTCAAGGTGAATACTAAGTCCAGTCTTGCTGGTTCATTCTCTCCTCTCTCTCTTGTAGTGTCCCTTACGTGTTGGTACATGAAGTTTTCCAGTACCACCTCCATCATCTTAGCCCTCCATGTATCTTGGCCCCCATGTGGCTCCAAGTCCTCCCAGTCGATCTCCTTGTGGTTAAAGTCGCCCATGATCAGGAGCTTTGCCCTGCATGCATGAGCTCTTCTGGCCACTGCAGCCAGTGTGCCAACCATCGCTCTATTGCTCTCGTCATACTCATGCCCAGGTCTCCTGCTGTTCTGTGGTGGGTTATACATCACTGCAATTACCACCTTGGGACCTCCAGAGTGAAGCGTTCCCGCTATGTAATCACTTTCTTCTCCGCTGTCTCCTCTCTCCAGCTCATCAAAATTCCATCGGTGATCAGTAGTGCCACTCCTCCACCCCCCCCATGTTCCTTCTGTCTTTCCTCAGGATCTGGTATCCCATTGGAAAGATGGCATCTGTTATCATACCTGTGAGCTTGGTTTCTGTGAGTGCTATGATGTCCGGTGATGTCTCTTTGACTCTTTCGTGCCACTCCTCCCACTTGTTTGTTATTCCATCAACGTTTGTGTACTATACCTTCAGTTTCCTTTCCAATACTGTGGTTTGGGGGGCCTGTGGGGGTGGGAGTTCTGGTAGTATACTGTGGGATTCTATGATTGGGGGTTGGGTGGAAGCTGTGA
>NC_091306.1:32027977-32035477 GCF_038502225.1 Cherax quadricarinatus | reverse complement strand
AGCTCTGGAACTAACCTTGTTGCAAACCTTTGTACTTTCTCTAGTTTCTTGACGTGCTTTATCAAGTGCGGGTTCCAAACAGGTGCTGCATACTCCAGTATGGGCCTGACATACACGGTGTACAGTGTCTTGAATGATTCCTTACTAAGGTATCGGAATGCTGTTCTCAGGTTTGCCAGGCGCCCATATGCTGCAGCAGTTATCTGATTGATGTGTGCTTCCGGAGACATGCTCGGTGTTATACTCACCCCAAGATCTTTCTCCTTGAGTGAGGTTTGCAGTCTTTGGCCACCTAGCCTATACTCTGTCTGTGGTCTTCTGTGCCCTTCCCCTATCTTCATGACTTTGCATTTGGCAGGATTAAATTCGAGAAGCCATTTGCTGGACCAGGTGTCCAGTCTGTCCAGGTCTCTTTGAAGTCCTGCCTGGTCCTCATCAGATTTAATTCTCCTCATTAACTTCACATCATCTGCAAACAGGGACACTTCTGAGTCTAACCCTTCCGTCATGTCGTTCACATATACCAAAAATAGCACTGGTCCTAGGACCGACCCCTGTGGGACCCCGCTCGTCACAGGTGCCCACTGTGATACATCATTACGTACCATGACTCGTTGTTGCCTCCCTGTCAGGTATTCTCTGATCCATTGCAGTGCCCTTCCTGTTATATGCGCCTGATGCTCTAGCTTCTGCACTAATCTCTTGTGAGGAACTGTGTCAAAGGCCTTCTTGCAGTCCAAGAAGATGCAATCAACCCACCCCTCTCTCTCTTGTCTTACTTCTGTTATTTTATCATAAAACTCCAGAAGGTTTGTGACACAGGATTTGCCTTCCGTGAATCCGTGCTGGTTGGCATTTATACTCCTGTTCCGTTCCAGGTGCTCCACCACTCTCCTCCTGATAATCTTCTCCATAATTTTGCATACTATACACGTCAATGACACAGGTCTATAGTTTAGTGCCTCTTTTCTGTCTCCTTTTTTGAAAATGGGAACTACATTTGCAGTCTTCCATACCTCAGGTAGTTGCCCAGTTTCCAGGGATGTGTTGAAGATTGTGGTAAGTGGTACACACAACATATCTGCTCCCTCTCTAAGGACCCACGGAGAGATGTTGTCCGGTCCCATTGCCTTTGAGGTATCGATGTCCCTTAGTAGTTTCTTCACCTCCTCCTCATCTGTATGTATGTCGTCCAACACTTGTTGGTGTATTCCTTGTTGGTGTCCCCATCTGGTCTGTCCCCCCAGAGTCCTTCCTGTCTCTACTGTAAATACTTCCTTAAATCTCGTGTTGAGCTCCTCACATACCTCTTGATCGTTTCTTGTGAGTTCTCCACCTTCTTTCCTCAGCCTTATCACCTGGTCCTTGACTGTTGTCTTCCTTCTAATGTGGCTATACAGCAGTTTCGGGTCAGATTTGACTTTCGATGCTATGTCGTTTTCATACTGTCGCTGGGCCTCCCTCCTTATCTGCGCATACTCGTTTCTGGCTCTTCTACTAATCTCCTTGTTTTCCTGGGTCCTATGCCTCCTGTACCTTTTCCATTCTCTGTTGCACTTAGTTTTTGCCTCCCTACACCTTCGGGTAAACCAAGGACTCGTTTTGGTCTTCCTATTATTTCTGTTTCCCTTGGGAACAAAACTTTCCTCTGCCTCCTTGCACTTTGTTGCCACATATTCCATCATCTCGTTTACTGATTTTCCTACCATTTCTCTGTCCCACTGAACCTCCTGCAGGAAGTTTCTCATACCTGTGTAGTCCCCCCTTTTATAGTTTGGCCTGTCCCCTTCAGTTCCTGTTACCTTCTCCACTTGTAACTCTACTATATAGTCAAAACTCAGAACCACATGATCGCTAGCTCCAAGGGGCCTCTCGTAAGTGATGTCCTCAATGTCTGAACTGCTCAGGGTGAACACAAGATCCAGTCTTGCTGGCTCATCCTCCCCTCTCTCTCTGGTTGTGTCCCTGACATGTTGATGCATGAGGTTTTCAAGTACCACATCCATCATCTTGGCTCTCCATGTTTCGGGACCCCCATGTGGCTCCAGGTTTTCCCAGTCGATCTCCCTGTGGTTGAAATCGCCCATTACCAGTAACTTTGCTCTGCTCGAGTGAGCTCTTCTTGCCACCTCAGCCAGTGTGTCCACCATCACCCTGTTGTTTTCTTCGTACTCCTCTCTTGGCCTCCTGCAGTTCTGTGGTGGGTTATACATCACTCCAATGACTACTTTATGTTCTCCGGACTGAATTGTACCTACAATGTAGTCTCTTTCTCCAATCATGTCCATGCCTTCCATTTCCTCAAATCCCCATTGGTGTTTTATGAGCAGTGCAACCCCTCCTCCCCCTCTACTCCTTCTATCTTTCCTCAGGATCTGATATCCTGTTGGGAAGATTGTGTCTGTTATTGTCTCAGCGAGTTTTGTTTCTGTGACTGCTATGATGTCTGGGGATTTTTCACTGATTCTTTCATTCCACTCCTCATGTTTATTCGTTATTCCATCCGCGTTTGTGTACCAAACCTTTAGTTTCTTTTCTATCATTGTGGTCATGCAAGTATATTGGGGTTGGGGGAGCGAGAGCCTTGGTGGGGGCCTATATGGGGCTGTGGTGTAGGTGGGGTTTGTGTTGATGGGGGTGGGGTCAGAATCCCCATAAGGGACAGCTGTTGGGGTGAGGTTTGTGATATGGGGGTTGGTGGCAGAGGGAACAGTGAGTGGGTTGTAGTATAGGTTGCTCAGTTGCGTTGGGAATGTCGCGGGTGGAGTCTTTTGGTGGGAGATTCTGTGGGGTGTGTTTGCCCTTCCTCCTGTGTCTGGGTCCTGCTCATTTTCATTGCTTCTCGTTCCTCCTTGCGTCTCTGTACCCTCTGTACCCTCTGTGTGTCTGTGCATGTGTATGTGTGTGTATATGTGTGTGTGTATGTGTGTGTGTGTGTGTATGTGTGTGTGTATGTGTGTGTATATGTGTGTGTATGTGTGTGTGTGTGTGTGTGTGTGTGTGTGTGTGTGTGTATGTGTGTGTGTGTGTGTGTGTCTGTGTCTGTGCGTGTGTATGTGTGTGTATATGTGTGTGTGTGTGTGTGTGTGTGTGTGTGTGTGTGAGTGTGTATATGTGTGTGTGTGTGTGTGTCTGTGCGTGTGTATGTGTGTGTATATGTGTGTGTATGTGTGTGTGTGTGTGTGTGTGTGTACTCACCTAATTGTGGTTGCAGGGGTCGAGACTCAGCTCCTGGCCCCGCCTCTTCACTGATCGCTACTGGATCCTCTCTCTCTCTGCTTCCTGAGCTTTGTCATACCTCTTCTTAAAACTATGTATGGTTCCTGCCTCCACTACTTCACTTGCTAGGCTATTCCACTTGCTGACAACTCTATGACTGAAGAAATACTTCCTAACGTCCCTGTGACTCGTCTGAGTCTTCAGCTTCCAGTTGTGACCCCTTGTCCCTGTGTCCCCTCTCTGGAACATCCTATCTCTGTCCACCTTGTCTATTCCCCGCAGTATCTTGTATGTCGTTATCATGTCTCCCCTGACCCTTCTGTCCTCCAGTGTCGTCAGTCCGATTTCCCTTAACCTTTCCTCGTACGACATTCCCTTGAGCTCTGGGACTAGCCTTGTTGCAAACCTTTGTACTTTCTCTAACTTCTTGACGTGCTTGACCAGGTGTGGGTTCCAGACTGGTGCTGCATACTCCAGTATGGGCCTAACATACACAGTGTACAGTGTCTTGAACGATTCCTTATTAAGGCATCGGAACGCTATTCTCAGGTTTGCCAGGCGCCCGTATGCTGCAGCGGTTATTTGGTTGATGTGTGCCTCAGGTGATGTGCTCGGTGTTATGGTCACCCCAAGGTCTTTCTCCCTGAGTGAGGTCTGTAGTCTTTGTCCACCTAGCCTATACTCTGTCTGCGGTCTTCTTTGCCCCTCCCCAATCTTCATGACTTTCCATTTGGCTGGATTGAATTCGAGAAGCCAGTTACTGGACCACATGTCCAGCCTCTCCAGGTCTCTTTGCAGTCCTGCCTCATCCTCGTCCGATTTAATTCTTCTCATCAACTTCACGTCATCTGCGAACAGGGACACTTCAGAGTCTATTCCTTCCATCATGTCGTTCACATATATCAAAAATAGCACTGGTCCTAGAACTGACCCCTGTGGGACCCCGCTCGTAACAGGCGCCCACTGTGATACCTCTTCACGTACCATGGCTCGTTGTTGCCTCCCTGTCAGGTATTCCCTTATCCATTGCAGTGCCCTTCCTTTTACGTGTGCCTGATCCTCCAGCTTCTGCACTAATCTCTTGTGGGGAACTGTGTCAAAGGCCTTCCTGCAGTCTAGGAAAACGCAATCTACCCAACCCTCTCTCTCGTGTCTTACTTCTGTTACCTTGTCATAAAACTCCAGGAGGTTTGTGATACAAGATTTGCCTTCCATGAACCCATGCTGGTTTTCATTTATAATCTTGTGTGTGTGTGTGTGTGTGTGTGTGTGTGTGTGTGTGTGTGTGTGTACTCACCTAATTGTACTCACCTAATTGTGGTTGCAGGGGTCGAGACTCAGCTCCTGGCCCCGCCTATTCACTGATCGCTACTGGATCCTCTCTCTCTCTGCTTCCTGAGCTTTGTCATACCTCTTCTTAAAACTATGTATGGTTCCTGCCTCCACTACTTCACTTGCTAGGCTATTCCACTTGCTGACAACTCTATGACTGAAGAAATACTTCCTAACGTCCCTGTGACTCGTCTGAGTCTTCAGCTTCCAGTTGTGACCCCTTGTCCCTGTGTCCCCTCTCTGGAACATCCTATCTCTGTCCACCTTGTCTATTCCCCGCAGTATCTTGTATGTCGTTATCATGTCTCCCCTGACCCTTCTGTCCTCCAGTGTCGTCAGTCCGATTTCCCTTAACCTTTCCTCGTACGACATTCCCTTGAGCTCTGGGACTAGCCTTGTTGCAAACCTTTGTACTTTCTCTAACTTCTTGACATGCTTGACCAGGTGTGGGTTCCAGACTGGTGCTGCATACTCCAGTATGGGCCTAACATACACAGTGTACAGTGTCTTGAACGATTCCTTATTAAGGTATCGGAACGCTATTCTCAGGTTTGCCAGGCGCCCGTATGCTGCAGCAGTTATTTGCTTGATGTGTGCCTCCGGTGATGTGCTCGGTGTTATGGTCACCCCAAGGTCTTTCTCCCTGAGTGAGGTCTGTAGTCTTTGTCCACCTAGCCTATACTCTGTCTGCGGTCTTCTTTGCCCCTCCCCAATCTTCATGACTTTGCATTTGGCTGGATTGAATTCGAGAAGCCAGTTACTGGACCACATGTCCAGCCTCTCCAGGTCTCTTTGCAGTCCTGCCTCATCCTTGTCCGATTTAATTCTTCTCATCAACTTCACGTCATCTGCGAACAGGGACACTTCAGAGTCTATTCCTTCCATCATGTCGTTCACATATATCAAAAATAGCACTGGTCCTAGAACTGACCCCTGTGGGACCCCGCTCGTAACAGGAGCCCACTGTGATACCTCTTCACGTACCATGACTCGTTGCTGCCTCCCTGTCAGGTATTCCCTTATCCATTGCAGTGCCCTTCCTTTTACGTGTGCCTGATCATCCAGCTTCTGCACTAATCTCTTGTGGGGAACTGTGTCAAAGGCCTTCCTGCAGTCTAGGAAAACGCAATCTACCCAACCCTCTCTCTCGTGTCTTACTTCTGTTACCTTGTCATAAAACTCCAGGAGGTTTGTGATACAAGATTTGCCTTCCATGAACCCATGCTGGTTTTCATTTATAATCTTGTTCCTTTCCAGGTGTTCGACCACTCTCCTCCTGATAATCTTCTCCATGACTTTGCACACAATACATGTCAGAGACACAGGTCTGTAGTTTAGTGCCTCGTTTCTGTTTCCTTTCTTAAATATGGGGACTACATTAGCTGTCTTCCATTTCTCAGGTAGTTGCCCAGTTTCAAGGGATGTGTTGAAGATTGTGGTTAGAGGCACACACAGCATCTCTGCTCCTTCTCTAAGGACCCATGGGGAGATGTTGTCCGGTCCCATCGCCTTTGAGGTGTCAAGGTCACTTAAGAGCTTCTTCACCTCCTCCTCAGTTGTTCGTATGTCATCCAACACTTGTTGGTATATTCCCTCTTGATGTTCCCTTCTGTTCTGTCTTCCCACAGCCCTTCCTGTCTCTACTGTAAAAACTTCCTTAAATATCCTGTTCAGCTCCTCACATACCTCCTGATCATTTCTTGTGAGTTCTCAACCTTCTGTCCTTAATCTGATCACCTGGTCTTTGACTGTTGTCTTCCTCCTGATGTGGCTATACAACAGTTTCGGGTCAGTCTTGATTCTCGATGCTATGTCATTTTCATACTGTCGCTGGGCCTCCCTCCTTACCTGTGCGTACTCATTCCTGGCTCTGCGACTGATCTCCCTATTTTCGTGTGTTCTCTGCCTTCTGTACTTTTTCCATTCTCTATTGCACTTTGTTTTTGCCTCCTTACACCGTCGGGTGAACCAGGGGCTTGATCTGGTCTTCCCGTTGTTACTGTTGCCCTTGGGAATGAACCTTTCCACTGCCTCCTTGCATTTTGTTGCTACATATTCCATCATTTCATTTACTGGCTTTCCTGCCAGTTCTCTGTCCCACTGGACCTCCCGCAGGAAGTTCTTCAACCCTATGTAGTCCCCTCTTTTATAGTCAGGCTTTTCCCATTCTACTCCTGTTATTCTCTCCACTTGCAGCTCTACTATGTATTCAAAGCACAGAACCACGTGGTGTGTGTGTGTGTGTGTGTGTGTGTGTCTGTGCGTGTGTATGTACTCACCTATTTGTACTCACCTATTTGTGGTTGCAGGGTTCGAGTAACAGCTCCTGGCCCCGCCTCTTCGCTGATTGCTACTAGGTCCTCTCTCTCCCTGCCCCATGAGCTCTATCATACCTCGCCTTAAAACTATGTATGGTTCCTGCCTCCACTACATCACTTTCTAGGCTATTCCATGGCCTGACTACTCTATGACTGAAGAAATACTTCCTAACATCCCTTTGATTCATCTGAGTCTTCAACTTCCAATTGTGACCTCTTGTGTCTGTGTCCCATCTCTGGAACATCCCGTCTTTGTCCACCTCGTCTATTCCGCGCAGTATTTTATATGTCGTTATCATGTCTCCCCTGACCCTCCTGGCCTCCAGTGTCGTCAGGCCGATTTCCCTCATCCTTTCTTCATAGGACAATCCCCGTAGCTCTGGGACTAGTCTTGTTGCAAACCTTTGCACTTTCTCTAATTTCTTGACGTGCTTGACTAGGTGTGTGTGTATGTGTGTGTGTGTGTGTGTGTGTGTGTGTGTGTGTGTGTGTGTGTGTGTGTGTGTGTGTGTGTGTGTGTGTGTATGTGTGTGTGTGTGTGTGTGTGTCTGTGCGTGTGTATGTGTGTGTATATGTGTGTGTGTATGTATGTGTGTGTGTGTGTGTGTGTGTGTGTGTGTGTGTGTGTGTG
>NC_091306.1:31955477-32022977 GCF_038502225.1 Cherax quadricarinatus | reverse complement strand
TGGTCCTAGACCAGGCCTCATACTTGCTGGCTTGATCGATCAGCTTGTTGGTGCAGCCTTCCACAGTCCCACGTATGCACCACAACCCGGCTGATCAGGAAGTAATTTGAGTAAATTGTCAAGTTTCCTGTTGAAGAGTCGTGGTCCCTCGTGCTGGTGATGACCCGTATGTACCAGGGATGTTGAAGAGTCGTGGTCCCTCTGATGTACCAGGGATGTTGAAGAGTCGTGGTCCCTCTGATGTACCAGGGATGTTGAAGAGTCGTGGTCCCTCGTGCTGGTGATCACCCGTATGTACCAGGGATGTTGAAGAGTCGTGGTCCCTCGTGCTGGTGATCACCCGTATGTACCAGGGATGTTGAAGAGTCGTGGTCCCTCTGATGTACCAGGGATGTTGAAGAGTCGTGGTCCCTCTGATGTACCAGGGATGTTGAAGAGTCGTGGTCCCTCTGATGTACCAGGGATGTTGAAGAGTCGTGGTCCCTCGTGCTGGTGATCACCCGTATGTACCAGGGATGTTGAAGAGTCGTGGTCCCTCTGATGTACCAGGGATGTTGAAGAGTCGTGGTCCCTCTGATGTACCAGGGATGTTGAAGAGTCGTGGTCCCTCTGATGTACCAGGGATGTTGAAGAGTCGTGGTCCCTCTGATGTACCAGGGATGTTGAAGAGTCGTGGTCCCTCTGATGTACCAGGGATGCTGAAGAGTCGTGGTCCCTCGTGCTGGTGATCACCCGTATGTACCAGGGTTGTTGAAGAGTCGTGGTCCCTCTGATGTACCAGGGATGTTGAAGAGTCGTGGTCCCTCTGATGTACCAGGGATGTTGAAGAGTCGTGGTCCCTCGTGCTGGTGATCACACGTATGTACCAGGGATGTTGAAGAGTCGTGGTCCCTCTGATGTACCAGGGATGTTGAAGAGTCGTGGTCCCTCTGATGTACCAGGGATGTTGAAGAGTCGTGGTCCCTCTGATGTAGCAGGGATGTTGAAGAGTCGTGGTCCCTCGTGCTGGTGATCACCCGTATGTACCAGGGATGTTGAAGAGTCGTGGTCCCTCTGATGTACCAGGGATGCTGAAGAGTCGTGGTCCCTCGTGCTGGTGATCACCCGTATGTACCAGGGATGTTGAAGAGTCGTGGTCCCTCTGATGTACCAGGGATGCTGAAGAGTCGTGGTCCCTCGTGCTGGTGATCACCCGTATGTACCAGGGATGTTGAAGAGTCGTGGTCCCTCTGATGTACCAGGGATGTTGAAGAGTCGTGGTCCCTCTGATGTACCAGGGATGTTGAAGAGTCGTGGTCCCTCGTGCTGGTGATCACCCGTATGTACCAGGGATGTTGAAGAGTCGTGGTCCCTCTGATGTACCAGGGATGTTGAAGAGTCGTGGTCCCTCTGATGTACCAGGGATGTTGAAGAGTCGTGGTCCCTCTGATGTACCAGGGATGTTGAAGAGTCGTGGTCCCTCGTGCTGGTGATCACCCGTATGTACCAGGGATGTTGAAGAGTCGTGGTCCCTCGTGCTGGTGATCACCCGTATGTACCAGGGATGTTGAAGAGTCGTGGTCCCTCTGATGTACCAGGGATGCTGAAGAGTCGTGGTCCCTCGTGCTGGTGATCACCCGTATGTACCAGGGATGTTGAAGAGTCGTGGTCCCTCTGATGTACCAGGGATGTTGAAGAGTCGTGGTCCCTCTGATGTACCAGGGATGTTGAAGAGTCGTGGTCCCTCGTGCTGGTGATCACCCGTATGTACCAGGGATGTTGAAGAGTCGTGGTCCCTCGTGCTGGTGATCACCCGTATGTACCAGGGATGTTGAAGAGTCGTGGTCCCTCGTGCTGGTGATCACCCGTATGTACCAGGGATGTTGAAGAGTCGTGGTCCCTCGTGCTGGTGATCACCCGTATGTACCAGGGATGTTGAAGAGTCGTGGTCCCTCTGATGTACCAGGGATGTTGAAGAGTCGTGGTCCCTCTGATGTACCAGGGATGTTGAAGAGTCGTGGTCCCTCTGATGTACCAGGGATGTTGAAGAGTCGTGGTCCCTCTGATGTACCAGGGATGTTGAAGAGTAGTGGTCCCTCGTGAACACCACACTCTGGCTCATCACCAAGTGTTCTGAGTAAACTGTTGAAGGTTGGACCAGCTGGTAAACTGTTGAAGGTTGGACCAGCTGGTAAACTGTTGAAGGTTGGACCAGCTGGTAAACTGTTGAAGGTTGGACCAGCTGGTAAACTGTTGAAGGTTGGACCAGCTGGTAAACTGTTGAAGGTTGGACCAGCTGGTAAACTGTTGATGGTTGGACCAGCTGGTAAACTGTTGAAGGTTGAACCAGCTGGTAAACTTTTGAAGGTTGGACCAGCTGGTAAACTGTTGAAGGTTGGACCAGCTGGTAAACTGTTGAAGGTTGGACCAGCTGGTAAACTGTTGAAGGTTGGACCAGCTGGTAAACTGTTGAAGGTTGGACCAGCTGGTAAACTGTTGATGGTTGGACCAGCTGGTAAACTGTTGAAGGTTGAACCAGCTGGTAAACTTTTGAAGGTTGGACCAGCTGGTAAACTGTTGAAGGTTGGACCAGCTGGTAAACTGTTGAAGGTTGGACCAGCTGGTAAACTTTTGAAGGTTGGACCAGCTGGTAAACTGTTGAAGGTTGGACCAGCTGGTAAACTGTTGAAGGTTGGACCAGCTGGTAAACTGTTGAAGGTTGGACCAGCTGGTAAACTGTTGAAGGTTGGACCAGCTGGTAAACTGTTGATGGTTGGACCAGCTGGTAAACTGTTGAAGGTTGAACCAGCTGGTAAACTGTTGAAGGTTGGACCAGCTGGTAAACTGTTGAAGGTTGGACCAGCTGGTAAACTTTTGAAGGTTGGACCAGCTGGTAAACTGTTGAAGGTTGGACCAGCTGGTAAACTGTTGAAGGTTGGACCAGCTGGTAAACTTTTGAAGGTTGGACCAGCTGGTAAACTGTTGAAGGTTGGACCAGCTGGTAAACTGTTGAAGGTTGGACCAGCTGGTAAACTGTTGAAGGTTGGACCAGCTGGTAAACTGTTGAAGGTTGGACCAGCTGGTAAACTGTTGAAGGTTGGACCAGCTGGTAAACTGTTGAAGGTTGGACCAGCTGGTAAACTGTTGATGGTTGGACCAGCTGGTAAACTGTTGAAGGTTGGACCAGCTGGTAAACTGTTGAAGGTTGGACCAGCTGGTAAACTGTTGAAGGTTGGACCAGCTGGTAAACTGTTGATGGTTGGACCAGCTGGTAAACTGTTGAAGGTTGGACCAGCTGGTAAACTGTTGAAGGTTGGACCAGCTGGTAAACTGTTGAAGGTTGGACCAGCTGGTAAACTGTTGAAGGTTGGACCAGCTGGTAAACTGTTGAAGGTTGGACCAGCTGGTAAACTGTTGAAGGTTGGACCAGCTGGTAAACTGTTGAAGGTTGGACCAGCTGGTAAACTGTTGATGGTTGGACCAGCTGGTAAACTGTTGAAGGTTGGACCAGCTGGTAAACTGTTGATGGTTGGACCAGCTGGTAAACTGTTGAAGGTTGAACCAGCTGGTAAACTGTTGAAGGTTGGACCAGCTGGTAAACTGTTGAAGGTTGGACCAGCTGGTAAACTGTTGATGGTTGGACCAGCTGGTAAACTGTTGAAGGTTGGACCAGCTGGTAAACTGTTGAAGGTTGGACCAGCTGGTAAACTGTTGAAGGTTGAACCAGCTGGTAAACTGTTGATGGTTGGACCAGCTGGTAAACTGTTGAAGGTTGGACCAGCTGGTAAACTGTTGATGGTTGGACCAGCTGGTAAACTGTTGAAGGTTGGACCAGCTGGTAAACTGTTGAAGGTTGGGCCAGCTGGTAAACTGTTGAAGGTTGGACCAGCTGGTAAACTGTTGATGGTTGGACCAGCTGGTAAACTGTTGAAGGTTGGACCAGCTGGTAAACTGTTGAAGGTTGGGCCAGCTGGTAAACTGTTGAAGGTTGGACCAGCTGGTAAACTGTTGAAGGTTGGACCAGCTAGTAAACTAGCGAGTAATGTCCACTGAACGCTGAACTTAATACAGATGCATGTATGTGAACGGATCTGTGTAATAATATGTGTTATATAGTTGTTGGTAAAGCCGTGATAGTTGCGAGAGTTAACATTTAATTTACTTATACACAATATCAGGACCTGGCTCGCTTGTTTCAGCTTGATGCTCACGTCTGTTTGACAGGAAAAAAAATTCCTCATCGGTCAGAACAGATTAAAGATATTTATTTACTTGCAAACATGTCAAGGGCACTATTAATTAAGCAATGGCACGGTCTGTAAGATAGTTTTAATAAGCAATTGAGAGGGAGGGTCACGTGATCTAGCGTCGTTTCACCTCGTATTACTTGAGACATAAATTAACAACATAAAAAAATGTTACCTTTTAACGAGTGTTTCTTGTATGTGTCCGCTGTGTCTTCATAGTTTTGTATATTTCACTTTACAAGCTAACTGTTGGTACCTTACCTCAGCTTATTTCAAAGATCAGCAATTTCTAAAAGTATAACCCCCCCCCACATCCTTTCCTAGGATGCCCCCCATAATAGTTGACTAAAATCCTAGTACCTATTTGCTTCTAGGTGAAGAGGCAACAGGTTTAAGGAGACCTGACCATCCGTTTCGTCCCACCAAGTAATCGAACCCACGTCTCTTTGGTTTTGGCCAGAAGGCATTACCACAGAGTACAAGTGACGTTATATATTTGCTTTAGTGCTTCTGGGACTAAAATAAAATTTTTTAAAAGGTTCAGAGTAAAACATATATATGACTTCAGTACAACGGCGTTCTCAAGCATGAGTAATAATTACAGATATTTGATTATGCCAAATGCACATATAGTATTAAGTTCACAAAACTTACAGTAAAAAAATGTATCATTAAGCAACTAAAATCCCTTACTAAGAAACTAGACCAGATACACGCTGATCAAGTGCGATAAAACTAAGCAAAAGTTGTGAGGGAAGGAAGGATGGTATGTCCAGCTCCTGGGTGACACTGATAGTCTTCAGAAAATGTTCGTCATGTTTCACATATGAGGGAGACGAGAGTAAGATATGAGTAGTTACTGCACACCAGGGAGGGGAGGACAGGTCTTCCTTTAGCTGTGTAATGACAGGTCTTGAGTCACCAGTCACCCCAGTTTTATCTCCTTGAGCAGACAAGTCATCTCAACATCCGCATATTTCTCACACCATCAGGCCAATCTCCAGAAAATTATTCTTGCCTCTTCAAAAGCTATGATTCGTGAGGATTAATCATTGCAGTTTCATTACTATAATTTGTTCTGATAAATAGGGTAAGATTATTAACCAGTCAAACTAGTTTTTTTTTTATTAATTAAGAAGAATAGTGCTACTTACAAAATTCGTCTGGCCAGTCCTGACATGGGTCTAATTCTTTCAATGCCTCGTACCAAGAATACTTGCGAAGGATCCGCATATTTCAGAAATTATCTAGCTAAATTTTGTGAAAAATTGTTATACTTATAAAATTAAACTTTGTGTTAATGATTATCATGTGATTGAACTCTATACATAAGAATGTTTCTTATTTATTTTGCTGCTGTAAGAAAGTAATAATTTGTAATTTTGACAATCTTTAAATTGCGCCACTGGTGATACTCTATTAATAGACACAGGAGAACAAGACTTTTAAGTTTATCAACACAAGGCTTAGCTCAGTCAGATCTTTATTACACGACTTGATAAAGCTCTCCGTTGTCTTAGACTTCTTCAGCTCTAAATGCATTTATACCACCCATATTTGTCGACACTGCTTTTCACCCAGTCGTAACAAGTAGCTCATGGTCCTCCCAGACTGACTCAACACACACCACGACACCACCATAACTCCATGGCAGCAATGTGAGGCAAATACCCCCCCCCCCCCCAACCACGCCATGAACGCTTTCACCACAACAGAAAAAGAACACTTACTTCTGATTCTTAGCCCCGGAGAAGGGTATTTGCTCAGGAAAATCCCACAGGTATTTCCGTTGGGTTCAGAGGTAATGTTACGATAACTTGGTGACAAGATTCAATACTAAACATTGATAGCCTAAGACATACTGCGCAAACAAAATAGATATAGTACATTCGCTGGTATTTCTTTATACAATTATTCAAACAAGAAATATTTATTCCTTGACGCACGTAAGTAATATGTAGTTTGTAAGGTAAAATGTGAACTAGTGCCCGAGCTCTGCCGAGTAACAGCAGCAACAGCAAAGTTTCTTAGTATATTATGAAAATTAGATACACCACACGCATGGTCACAGAGATTTACAGTATATGACAAAGTCAGAGCAGGAACTGTTTACCCAGTAAATCACGCAGGAAGGTTTTCTTGCCATACTTCATCACAAGATGGCTCTGCACACCCTAAGTTGAGGCTCACATCGGCCAACTAACTCCTGGGTGTCTATTTATTACCAGGTGAACAAAGACAGCAGCTTGAAAGTGACTTACCCATACGTCTTGGCTCCTTGGTGCCACTGTGGCGACCACAGTCCTACTCCATTACTATCACCTCTTCTTAATAACCTGTTGGGCAATCCTGTGGAGAAACACAATATGCAGTCATAATTGTTTTGACAAGTGAAGGTCGGGGGCTCGGTGAGCGAGTTCATTGTGGCCTGTGTTGTGCCTCTCAACAGTGTGGAGAGGGGCATAGTTTGCCTTACCCGTCTATATGTGGCTATGAGCGAGCGTAAGTGGAGAGAGGGTAGCCGAGGCCAGGAAACAATGCCTCTAGTGACAAGGATCTGGGGAGCAAACTTCAGCCTCTCAGCCAGTCTTGGCTCAAGTTTCCACATCATATCAGCAACACATTGGTATATGCGCAAGGAGATATATATCACCCAGTGATTTGTGCATACACTAAGAACTTACTTTAATCCCTATTTTAGATATTAATTTATTCTTGATCTTAGTGCCGAGATGAATGGCAAAAGTGAATAGCTCCGGGGAGCATCACCTCCACAGCCCGGTTACAAACCAGGCCTAATTCACGGCCTGTTCTACCAAGAATTTTGTTACACCATCTACAAGTAATCAACCTGAGCCTAGTATCAGGAACTACCTGAGGTAATTTCTGAGTTTCTCCTCGAAAAATATTAAGTGGTCTATTTGTAGTTTCCCTGAAATATGAAGGTAGTGTGTTGGAAACCCTTGAACCTTTCCTATTTATTTTATATTTATTATAGACTGTTCCGAACATTCCACTCCAAACAGTCTACTGTATTATTTTCGTTTAAAAGCGCTGAATCTGTAGAGGTCATACTGTGCCTGGGAAACGAGAGGTAATCAGGTTCGATGCAAAGAATGGGAGGGGAGAGATGAAGAGGTGATCGCTGGCACCAAGACATGCTCCCTGCCCTCTTGAAAGTAAGTAGTCGTCAGTAGGATGTGCCGAATCTCTGCCTCTTGTAACCTTTCAAGAGAGTGCCTTCATAATACTGAAGGGCCATTGATCTAATGAAGTGGAACAACCTCCACTTCCTTTAATCAAACTCTACTGCTTCTTAGTCCCTAGGTGCTATATGACCTCTGCGGGTTTAGCGCTCCCCTATGAACGTACTCGTTAGGCTCTCGTCGTCCGTCGTATTTGAGATAAAAAAAATGAAATTATGTGATACTATATATGTCGTGTCAAATAAGTAACGAAAAAAATATATTTCATTGTGTTTGTTTATTAAATTATTGTAAACTTACCTAAAATATGTTTAGTTGGATTAGGCTATATTAAATTGTGTTTGTTATAATGAGGTTAGGTGAGTTTTCTAAGGTTCTTTTGGTATAATTTTATTAATTTTTACCTTAACATAAATGAAAAAAATATATGTTTAAACGTATAAGAGAAAATTTTAGAAAGGACTTAATTTTAAATGATTTCTTGCTGACCAGTTTTACCTATTCGGCACGACATATATATATATATATATATATATATATATATATATATATATATATATATATATATATATATATATATATATATATATATATATATATATATATATATATATATATATATATATGTATATATATATGTTAAAATTGTACGTACACATTAGAGGTACAGAGTTGATGGGTTGCGACTATGATGGGCTACAGACGATCTATGGTGGTAGGAGGAAGGAAGCCACATCAGTTACTGAGGGCTGTCACATGTTCCCAGAAGATCACATCCTGGCACTTGCGGCTCCCGTCTGGCGAGACTCCATCCCATGAAATGAGAAGTGGACCTTATACCGCATTAACAAGACCACCAATTGGGTATTATTCCATATATTCGACCATCACGATTCCTGGAGACCCACTACCCTCCTTATTACTTATCTCCCACACACACACACATTCTTTAAGAACATTTACCCACGACCGCTCCTTCCTTTCTCCTTCTCTATGTCACTTATAGCTAAGTTCATTAATTTGCTTCCTCTGACCCAGCCGTGCTGGGTTACGGTTAGATCAGCCAGACTGTTGTTGCTTGCATCTCAGTCCGCGTAAGCGCAATAAGTAGGTAGATTTTGAGAACATGAAGGTTGGATTTTTTATATAAATTAAGAAAAGCTGCTGGAAAGCGCTCTGCTCGTCAATATAGTTACTGAAAGTTGTTTTTCAATAGGAATATTTTATAGTTTGCCAAGCCTACCTGTATAAGGAGTTATTTCAGTGTGCAAATTTGAAAACATTATAAGATGTATCTTATAAAGTTTCTCACTTGTGTTTCAGCAAATATAATTTAAATGCTTTTTTAGCTTTAACAACAGTTCAAGCTTTTTTTTTTTTTGATGGTTTTGTACAATGATGCCTGTGTAGGTTCTCCATGTCTGCAATATCGTCAGCTTTAATTAGAGTAGAGCAGTATTCCAGCGTAGCTTGATTACTAGCGCACTCAACACACACTGAGGTCCGGGGATCGGTCCCTGGTACTGCTGGAAAGCATTAGGGACGTGTTTCCATAACACACCTGCTGTCCATCTTCACACATAATAAAATGGTACCTGGATGTTAGTCGACTGGTGTGGGTCGCATCCTGGGATAAAATTGACCTAATTTGCCCGATATGTTCTGCATAATAAGCGACTTTCTATACAGAAGTATGTACTATATATCAAGTAGGACAGTACACCTTGTACATGTACTTGTACAAGTACTATATATCAACTAGGACAGTACACCTTGTACATGTACTTGTACAAGTAATTATCATTATAGTGACCATGTGCCAGAGAAGTTCTCATCGCTGACTTGGCATTTTATGCCTTGAAAAGTATTATCTTGCCTATAATTGATCTTATGGTTGTGTTATATACAGTACTGAACAGTTTTTAAGTTAGATGTTCGTACGTATGTACAGTATTATTCACCTGCTGTTTGTATTGCTCGATTTAATTTCTTCGTTGTAGTCAGACTACACTAGAAACTCTATTACATGAGACCTATTGTCTAGTAAGACTTAGCAGCAGTAGCGGCGCACCAGCCACTAGCAGCAGTAGCGGCGCACCAGCCACTAGCAGCAGTAGCGGCGCACCAGCCACTAGCAGCAGTAGCGGCGCACCAGCCACTAGCAGCAGTAGCGGCGCACCAGCCACTAGCAGCAGTAGCGGCGCACCAGCCACTAGCAGCAGTAGCGGCGCACCAGCCACTAGCAGCAGTAGCGGCGCACCAGCCACTAGCAGCAGTAGCGGCGCACCAGCCACTAGCAGCAGTAGCGGCGCACCAGCCACTAGCAGCAGTAGCGGCGCACCAGCCACTAGCAGCAGTAGCGGCGCACCAGCCACTAGCAGCAGTAGCGGCGCACCAGCCACTAGCAGCAGTGGCGGCGCACCAGCCACTAGCAGCAGTAGCGGTGCACCAGCCACTAGCAGCAGTAGCGGCGCACCAGCCACTAGCAGCAGTAGCGGCGCACCAGCCACTAGCAGCAGTGGCGGCGCACCAGCCACTAGCAGCAGTAGCGGTGCACCAGCCACTAGCAGCAGTAGCGGCGCACCAGCCACTAGCAGCAGTAGCGGTGCACCAGCCACTAGCAGCAGTAGCGGTGCACCAGCCACTAGCAGCAGTAGCGGCGCACCAGCCACTAGCAGCAGTAGCGGCGCACCAGCCACTAGCAGCAGTAGCGGCGCACCAGCCACTAGCAGCAGTAGCGGCGCACCAGCCACTAGCAGCAGTAGCGGCGCACCAGCCACTAGCAGCAGTAGCGGCGCACCAGCCACTAGCAGCAGTAGCGGCGCACCAGCCACTAGCAGCAGTAGCGGCGCACCAGCCACTAGCAGCAGTAGCGGCGCACCAGCCACTAGCAGCAGTAGCGGCGCACCAGCCACTAGCAGCAGTAGCGGCGCACCAGCCACTAGCAGCAGTAGCGGCGCACCAGCCACTAGCAGCAGTGGCGGCGCACCAGCCACTAGCAGCAGTAGCGGTGCACCAGCCACTAGCAGCAGTAGCGGCGCACCAGCCACTAGCAGCAGTAGCGGCGCACCAGCCACTAGCAGCAGTAGCGGCGCACCAGCCACTAGCAGCAGTGGCGGCGCACCAGCCACTAGCAGCAGTGGCGGCGCACCAGCCACTAGCAGCAGTGGCGGCGCACCAGCCACTACCAGCAGTGGCAGCGCACCAGCCACTAGCAGCAGTGGCGGCGCACCAGCCACTAGCAGCAGTGGCGGCGCACCAGCCACTACCAGCAGTGGCAGCGCACCAGCCACTAGTAGCAGTGGCGGCGCACCAGCCACTAGCAGCAGTGGCGGCGCACCAGCCACTAGCAGCAGTGGCGGCGCACCAGCCACTAGCAGCAGTGGCGCTGCACCAGCCACTAGCAGCAGTGGCGGCGCACCAGCCACTAGCAGCAGTGGCGCTGCACCAGCCACTAGCAGCAGTGGCGCTGCACCAGCCACTAGCAGCAGTGGCGGCACACCAGCCACTAGCAGCAGTGGTGATGCACTAGCCACTAGCAGCAGTGGTGATGCACCAGCCACTAGCAGCAGTGGTGATGCACCAGCCACTAGCAGCAGTGGTGATGCACCAGCCACTAGCAGCAGTGATGCACCAGCCACTAGCAGCAGTGGTGATGCACCAGCCACTAGCAGCAGTGGCGGCGCACCAGCCACTGGCAGCAGTGGCGCTGCACCAGCCACTAGCAGCAGTGGCGCTGCACCAGCCACTAGCAACAGTGGCGGCGCACCAGCCACTAGCAGCAGTGGCGGCGCACCAGCCACTAGCAGCAGTGGCGCTGCACCAGCCACTAGCAGCAGTGGCGCTGCACCAGCCACTAGCAACAGTGGCGGCGCACCAGCCACTAGCAGCAGTGGTGATGCACCAGCCACTAGCAGCAGTGGTGATACACCAGCCACTAGCAGCAGTGGTGATGCACCAGCCACTAGCGGCAGTGGTGGCTCACCAGCCACTAGCAGCAGTGGCGGCGCACCAGTCACTAGCAGCAGTGGCGGCGCACCAGCCACTAGCAGCAGTGGCGGCGCACCAGCCACTAGCAGCAGTGGCGCTGCACCAGCCACTAGCAGCAGTGGCGCTGCACCAGCCACTAGCAGCAGTGGCGGCGCACCAGCCACTAGCAGCAGTGGTGATGCACGAGCCACTAGCACCAGTGGAAGCGCATAAGCCACTCGCAGTAATGGCGCACCAGCCACTAGCAGCAGTGGCGGCGCATGAGCCACTAGCAGCAGTGGTGGTGCACTAGCCACTAGCAGCAGTGGCGGTGCACCAGCCACTAGCAGCAGTGGTGGCGAACGAGCCACTAACAGCAGTGGCGGCACACCAGCCACTAGCAGCAGTGGCAGTGCATGAGCCACTAGCAGCAGTGGCGGCGCACCAGCCACTAGCAACAGTAGCGGCACACGAGCCACTAGCACAGTGGTGGTCCACCAGTTACTAACAGCAGTGGCGGCGCACCAGGCACTAGCAGCAGCATTGGCGGCGCACCAGCCACTAGCAGTAGTGGCGGCGTACCAGCTACTAGGAGTAGTGGCGGCGCACGAGCCACTAGCAGCAGTGGCGGCGTACCAGCTACTAGGAGTAGTGGCGGCGCACGAGCCACTAGCAGCAGTGGCGGCGTACCAGCTACTAGGAGTAGTGGCGGCGCACGAGCCACTAGCAGCAGTGGCGGCGCACGAGCCACTAGCAGCAGTGGCGGCGCACCAGCCACTAGCAGTAGTGGCGGCGCACCAGCCACTCGCAGCAGTGGCGGCGCACCAGCCACTAGCAGCAGTGGCGGCGCACCAGCCACTAGCAGTAGTGGCGGCGCACCAGCCACTAGCAGCAGTGGCGGCGCACGAGCCACTAGCAGCAGTGGCGGCGCACCAGTCACTAGCAGCAGTGGCGGCGCACCAGCCACTAGCAGCAGTGGCGGCGTACCAGCTACTAGCAGCAGTGGCGGCGCACGAGCCACTAGCAGCAGTGGCGAACGGGCCACTAGGTTAAGTTACATTTTTTATTTTGGTTACGATAAACAGGTTTACTTTCTCCATAGGACGAACTATGTCTCTCTTGCAAACGCTCATTTAATATTGCAGAATTTGCATAATAAAAAAACAAACGGTTACGGTAAATAGTGACCTTCTTGTGTCATTTGTGGAGTTATAAACGAGTGATATGTTTCAGGACGATATGCAAACATGCAAGACACAGTTGACCACAGTGATGGAGGAGTTGGGACGCTTCAAGAACTTCAACTCCCGCCTGGAGCAGCTCGAGGAGGCTCGTAATGTCCTCAATGAAGAGGGTGGCGACGACAAAGGTGAGCTACTGCTGCTACAGTCTTAAGCAGGAACGCACCAAAACACTTTTGATGAAATTTTTACATTTCAAAACAATTGTTAATAAATATCACAGCGTTTTGACATTTTACTTGTGTACTCTCATGTACTCACCTAATTGTGGTTTCAGGGGTCGAGGCTCAGCTCCTGGCTCCGCCTCTTCACTGACCGCTACTGGGTCCTCCCTCTTCCTGCTCCATGAGCTTTATCATACCTCGTCTTAAAACTATGTACGGTTCCTGCCTCCACTACATCACTTGCCAGACTATTACACTTCCTAAAAACTATGTGACTAAAGAAATACTTCCTAACATCCCTTTGAGTCATCTGAGTCTTCAACTTCCAATTGTGACCCCTTGTTTCTGTGTCCCATCTCTGGAACATCCTGTCTCTGTCCACCTTGTCTATTCCACGCAGTATTTTGTATGTCGTTATCATGTCACCAATCACCCTCCTGTCTTCCATTGTCATCAGACCGATTTCCCTAGGACATTCCCCATAGCTCTGGAACCACCCTTGTTTCAAACCTTTGCAATTTCTCTAATTTCTTGACGTGCTTGACCAGGTGTGGGTTCCAAACTGGTGCTGTGTATTAAAGTATGGGCCTGACGTACGCAGTGTATAGAGTCTTGAACGATTCCTTACTGAGGTATCGGGACGCTATTCTCAGGTTTGCCAAGCGCCAATATGCCACAGCAGTTATTTGGCTAATGTGGGCTTCCGGCGACGTGCTCGGTGTTATACTCACCTGCAGATATTTCTCCTTGAGTAAGGTTTGCAGTCTTTGGCCGCCTAGCCTATACTCTGTCTGTGGTCTTCTTTGCCCTTCCCTGATCTTCATGACTTTGCATTTGGCAGGGTTAAATTCTAGGAGCCAGCTCCTGGACCACGCATCCAGCCTGTCCAGGTCTCTTTGTAGACCTGTCTGGTCTGCATCTGATTTAATTCTCCTCATTAACTTCACATCATCTGCAAATAAGGACACTTCTGATGCTATCCCTTCTGTCATGTCATCCACATATACCAACTATAGCACTGGTCCTAGGACTGGCCCCTGTGGGACTCCGCTCGTCACATGTGCCCACTGTGCTACCTCATCACATACCATGACTCGCTGTTGCCTCCCTGTCAAGTATTCTCTGATCCATTGCAGTGTCCTTCTTGTTATACATGCCTGATCCTCTAGCTTCTGTACTAATCTCTTGTGAGGAACTGTGTCGAAGGCCTTCTTGTAGTCCAAGAAAATGCAATCGACCCACCCCTCCCTCTCATGTCTTTAGTTACCTTATCATAAAACTCCAGAAGGTTTGTGACACAGGATTTGCCTTCCATGAATCCTTGCTAGTTGTTGTTTATAACCTTGTTCTGCTCCAGGTGCTCCACCACTCTCCTCCTGATAATCTTCTCCATGACTTTGCATACTATACACGTCAGTGACACTGGTCTGTAGTTCAGTGCTTCGTTTCTGTTCCTTTTCTTAAAGATAGGGATCACATTTGCCGTCTTCCATACCTCAGGTAGTTGCCCAGTTTCAAGTGATGTGTTGAAGGGTGTGGGTAGTGGCACACAGTGTCTCTGCTCTCTCTCCATGGACCCACGGATAGATGTCTGGTCCCACCGCCTTTGAGGCATCAAGGTCATTTAGAAGCTTCTTCACCTCCTCCGTTGTGTGTATTTCATCCAACACTTGTTGGTATATCCCTTGTTGGTGTACCCCTCTGTTTTGTCTTTCCAGTGTCCCTTCAGCCTCCACTGTATATACTTCCTAAAATCTTGTGTTGAGCTCCTCACATACTTCTTGGTCGTTTCTTGTGAGCTTCTCACCTTCTTTCCTCAGCCTGATTACCCGGTCCTTGACCATTGTCTTCCTCCTGATGTGGCTGTAAAGCAGTTTCAGGTCAGACTTGACTTTCGATGTTATGTCGTTTTCGTACTGCCGCTGGGCCTCCCTCCTTATCTGTGCATACTAATTTCTGGCTTATCGACTAATCTCTTTATTTTCCTGGGTCCTTTGCCTTCTGTACGTTTTCCATTCTCTAGCACACTTAGTTTTTGCCTCCCTGCACCTTCGGATAAAGCAAAGGCTCATTCTGGTCTTCCCATTATTTCTCTTACCCTTGGGAACAATCCTTTCATCTGGCTCATTGCATTTCATTGTTACGTAGTCCATCATTTCGTTTACTGACTTTCCTACCAACTCTCTTTCCCACTGAACCTCTTGCAGGAAGGTCCTCATACCTGTGTAGTACCCCCTTTTATAGTTTGGCTTCTCCCTTTCTACTCCTGTTGCCCTCTCCACTTGTAGCTCTACGATGTATTCAAAACTCAGAACCACATGGTTGCTAGCTCCAAGGGGCCTTTCATATGTGATGTCCTCGATGTCTAAGCTACTCAGGGCGAACACAAGGTCCAGTCTTGCTGGTTCATCTTCCCCTCTCTCTCTGGTAGTGTCCTTAACATGTTGGTGCATGAGGTTTTCCAGTACCACATCCCTCATCTTGGCTCTCCATGTTTCAGGACCCCCATTTGGCTCCAGGTTTTCCCAGTCAATCTCCCTGTGGTAAAAGTCACCCATAACCAGTAACTTTGCTCTACTTGAGTGAGCTCTTCTTGCCACCTCAGCTAGTGTGTCCACCATTGCTCTGTTGCACTCATCACATTCCTCTCTCAGCCTCCTGCAGTTCTGTGGTGGGTTATACATCACTGCAATGACTACCTTATGTTCCCCTGACTGAACTGTACCTACTATATAATCCCTTTCTCCAATCTCGTCCATTCCATCCATTTCCTCATAACCCTGTCGGTTTTTAATGAGCAGTGCGACCCCACCTCCCCGTCTGCTCCTATCCTTCCTCAGGATCTGATATCTGGGTGGGAAGATTGTGTCTGTTATTGTCCCCATGAGTTTTGTTTCTGTGACTGCTATGATGTCTGGGGACATTTCCTTGATTATTTCATGCCACTCCTCGCATTTATTCGTTATTCCATCTGCATTCATGTACCAAACCTTCAACTTCTTTTCTATAACTGTGGTCTGGGGAGAATGGTGGATTTGGGGAGTAGGTGCCCTGGTGGGGGCCTATAGGGGGTTGCTGTGGGGGTGGGGTCTGTGGTGTGGGGGGTGAAGGCAGAGGTCCTTTGGGGGATTTCAGTGGGGGTGGAGGTTGTGGTGAGGGGGATGGGGGAGAGGGCCTATGGAGGGGTTACAGTGGGGGTGGGGGTTATGGGGATGGGTGTGTGTGTACTCACCTACTTTTGGTTGCAGGGATCGAAACTCAGCTCCTGGTCCCGCCTCTTCACTGACCGCTACTAGGTCCTCTCCCTGCTCCATTAGCTTTATCATGCCTCATCTTAAAACTATGTATGGATCCTGCCTCCACTACATCACTTGCCAGACTATTCCACTTCCTGACCACTCTATGACTGAAGAAATACTTCCTAACATCCCTTTGACTCATCTGAGTCTTCAACTTCCAATTGTGACTCCTTGTTTCTGTGTCCCATCTCTAGAACATCCTGTCTCTGTCCACCTAATCTATTCCTCGCTGTATTTTGTATGTTATGTCTTCCCTAACCCTCCTGTCCTCCAGTGTCGTCAGGCTCATTTCCCTTAACTTTTCTTCGTAGGATATTACCCTGAGCTCTAGAGTTATCTTTGTTGCAAACCTTTGCACTTTCTCTAATTTCGTGAAGTGCTTGACCAGGTGTGGGTTCCAAACTGGTGCTGCATACCCTAGTATGGGCCTGACATACACGGTGTACAGAGTCTTGAACGATTCCTCACTGAGGTATCAGAATGCTATTCTCAGGTTTACCAGGTGCCCATATGTTGCAGCTGTTATCTAGTTGATGTGTGCTTCTGGAGACGTGCTCGGTATTATACTCACCCCAAGATCTTTCTGGCCACCTAGCCTATATTCTGTCTGCAGTCTTCTTTGCCCTTCCCCGATCTTCATGACTTTGCACTTGGCGGGGTTTAATTCAAGGAGCAAGTTGCTAGACCACGCATCCAGCCTGTCCAGGTTTCTTTGTAGTCCTGCCTGATCCTCATCTGGTTTAATTCTCCTCATTAACTTCACATCATCATCGAACAGGGACACTTCTGATGCTATCCCTTCCATCATGTCATTCACATATACCAAAAATAGCACTGTTTCTAGGACTGACCCCTGTGGGACCCTGCTCATTACAGGTGCCCACTGTGATGTCTCATCCGTCCCATGACTCGTTGTTGCCTCCGTTAGGTATTCTCAGATCCATTACAGTACCCTTCCTGTTATACGTGCCTAATCCTCCAGTTTCTGCACTAATCTCTTGTGAGGAACTGTGTCGAAGGCCTTCTTGCAGTTCAAGAAAATGTAATCAACCCACCCCTCTCTCTTACGTCTTACTTCTGTTACCGTGTCATAAATCTCCAGTAAGTTTGTGACACAGGATTTTCCTTCCATGAATCCGTGCTGGCTGTTGTTTATAATGTTCCATTCCAGGTGCTCCACTATTCTCCTCTTGATAATCTTCTCCATGACTTTGCATACTATACACATCAGTGAAACTGGTCTATAGTTTAGTGCCTCGTTTCTGTCTCCTTTCTTAAAAATGGGAGCTACATTTGCCGTCTTCCATACCTCAGGTAGTTGCCCAGTTTCAAGGAATGTGTTGAAAATTGTGGTTAGTGGCAGAGTGTCTCTGCTTCCTCTCTAAGGACCCACAGAGAGTTGTCTGGTCCCACCACCTTTGAGGTATCAAGGTCACTTAGCAGCTTCTTTACCTCCTCCTCGGTTGTGTGTATTTCATCCAACACTTGTTTGTGTACCCCTCTGTTCTGTCTTCCCAGAGTCTTTTCTGTCTCTACTGTAAATACTTCCTTCAATCTCGTGTTGAGCTCCTCACATACTTCTTGGTCATTTTGTGTAAGCTCTCCACCTTCTTTTCTCAGCCTGATTACCTGGTCCTTGACTGTTGTCTTCCCCTTGATGTGGCTATACAACAGCTTCGGGTCAGACTTGACTTTCGATTCCATGTTGTTTTTGTACTGTTGCTGGCCTCCCTCCTTATCTGTGCATACTCGTTTCTGGCTCTTTGACTAATCTCTATTGTCCTGGGTCCTTTGCCTTCTGTATTTTTTCCATTCTCTAGTGCACTTAGTTTTTGCCTCCTAACACCTTCGGGTAAATCAAAGGCTTATTCTGGTCTTCCCATTATTTCTGTTGCCCCTGGGAACAAACCTTTCCTCTACCTCCTTGTATTTTGTTGTTACGTATTCCATTATTTCGTTTACTGACTTTCCTACCTATTCTCGTTCCCACTGAACCTCCTGCAGGAAGTTCCTCATACCTGTGTAGTAGTTCCTTTTATAGTTTGGCTTTTCCCATCCTTTTCTTGTTACCCTCTCCACTTGTAACTCAACTAAGTATTCAAAGCTGAGAACAGTGTGACCACTAGCTCCAAGGGGCCTTTCATAAATGTGATGTCCTCAATGCCCAAGCTACTCAGGGTGAACACAAGGCCCAGTCTTTCTGGTTCATCCTCCCCTCTCTCTCTGGTAGTATCCCTAACATGATGTCTGAAGTGTGTGTGTGTATGTGTGTGATTTTAAGGGGGCGGGATTATCAAAGAAATGATCGCATATGTCAGTTCAAAAGCAGATTTGTTGAGAGCACACATCAGCATGTGTGAATAATTGGCCTAGTACTCAGAATGTATTTTTTTCCTCCCAGACTGGGCGGCAGCAGCGTACACTTCGTGTCCAGATCCCTTCGTTAACTTGAATGGCGAGTGTTTCTTCCTGTCTGCCGTGGAGATGTTGGGTTGGGAGGATGCTCGCAGGGAGTGTGGCAGACTGGGTGGTGATCTAGCCTCCCCCCGCAGCCTACCTTCCCTTAGAGAGTATCTCCGCTCCATTCAAGGTTAGATGACTAGTTCTACAACCTGTTTTTTCCTAAAGAGTACCTCCACTCCATCCAAGGTAGGTACACCCTTTCCACAACCCATCATTATTAACTCAGTACCGTCTAAGGTGAGGCATTGTCCAAAGTCACTAACAGATTTTGCAGCCCTTGTTCTCTTACCCGTAGCAGGGGTGGGCAATTTTGACTGGGAAGGTCACATCTAGTACTAGCTTAAACTACTTGAGGTTAGTGGGCCACACTTAATGTGAAATTGTAAATGTTTAATAGTACCTTAAATTCACTTCTTAGATCATTTTGGAATCAACAAGTGTTACAAAATGCGATATTTATAAAGTATAGACATCTCTGGACAATGCTAGATCAACGTATTGATCCTCCTCTAGCATCTAACCTGTTTCTGGTTTTGTAACAGTTTGTCAGAAAGTATTCTGGCCCAGTTATCACTTAACATTAAGATAAATTTTAATAGTGCTTTAGGATTGCAACTGATAGGATACTTAAGAAATAAAAATTGAGAAGTTTATTAACAAAGTTGTCTAGGTGGACAAAATTAAAGTTAATGAATTTGATATAATTAAGGATATAAGCTCCTACACTTCTCTTGTAGTGCAAAGTTAAATTGTACATATAGTAGTATAGTGCTGCAGGTACATTTCATATCAGCATGACTTAAGTACCATCCGGTAAGTTATCATTAACTATAAAAAATAATGCTAGTATTTAAAAGTGTGTGTTTGAGAATGTGTGTACGTGCTCAAAGTTGTTTGTTATGTCTCAGTAAGACTAGACTCGACTTAGACTTAAACAGTGATTGACTAAACGTCCTCAAATAATCTATCTTCTTGACCAACAAGGCAGTCAAAACAGCTTGCTTGAACAATATGACGAACGATTTGCCAAATAATGATAATGTACAAAACAGCACGGAGTCAGGAACAAGGAGACAACATAACGACCCCTAACTGGGGACCATCAGTAGATCCTCCATGAAAGTCATAAAACTAAGCAACAAGAGTCATGTAGCACTGCAGGACAGAAAATAGTGCTGGGGCTATAAACAGCTAGGTGGAGAAGGGATCAGAGGTGAGGGAAGAAAAGGGCTGGAAGGAACGCTAAGGGCTATGTGTAAAAATTCATATAGTAAAGCAGCTGCTGACAAAATGTCAAAAAGTGATCGTAAGTCAAAGACAAAGCCGTCTGCAAGAAATGAAGATGAGGTAAGAGTGGTAAGGTGCCAGCATCGATGGAGGTCAATCCTGCGAGCTCGCTGGTAAACCGGACAATCCACAAGAAAGTGAAGAACCAAAATAGGGACCCGACAAACCACACAAAGATGTTGTTCCACGAGATACCCATGGGTAAGGTGAGTATGGCCGATGCAGAGACAGGAGAATGCAGTCTCCCGATTACGGAAATTGTGGTAAGAAGATGGCCACAAACCTAAAAGTGGTTTAATAGAGTGCAATTTGTTATGGTGCATGCCCAACTACTGTTACCAACTGCCGCGAAGACGGGCAGAGATGACTGTTAAATAATCCCTGAATGGAATACCTCTATAGGAAACTAGATCACGTACTGCTGACTGCACAGCAGCATCTGCCTGTTCATTGCCCTGCACATCAACATATCCAGGGATCCAACAGAAAATGACATTTTTGTTTTTGCTAGCCACAGAGTGCAACCAAAGTTAAATACAAAGGACCACTGGATGAGGGAAATCAAATTGTTTAATGGTCTGTAAAGTGCTGAGGGAATCTGAAATGATCACAAATGCTGACAGAGACATATATGTAATATGGAGAAGTGCTATGAGGATGGCATACAACTCAGCCATAAAAATACTAGCTGAGTCTAACAAATGACCCTGGACAACATCGTTAGGGAACACCACTGTGAACCCAACACTGTCAGAAGATTTAGAATCATTTGTATAAACAGTGATGGCATGCACATGCGACCGGAAGTGATCAAGTAAAAGAGAGCGAGAAACAGCCGTAGGTAGGAGAGCTTTGGTGCGTGACAGTAGGGGAGAACAGACACAAACTGTCAGAACCTCCCAAGGAGAAGGGAAAAGGAAGACACTACATAAACATACAAGTAAGGCAACTGGAGAAAAGACCAGAGTGAGTGAAGATGAAGAGAAAATGGTCAGAGTAAGCAGGGGCACTGAACAAATAACAGGCTTCTACTAATGTCTGAGACTAACCTATACATAGAAGGAACACAAAGGTCATGAGAGTGGACAAAGTAACGAAGGCAATGAGCATCACGACAATCGGCTAAGGAAGGAACATTCGCCTCAGCATAGAGGCTTTCAACCGGGGATGAACGAAAGGCACCAAGGCATAAACGTAGACCTTGATGATAAAGGGGATCTAACTTAGAAAGAGTTGTAGAAGCCGTAGAATAGACTTGGTCACCATAATCCAGCTTGAACAAGACTAGGGTGGAATGCAAACAGAGGAGAGTCCGGTGATCTACTCCCCATGAATGATGCGCAAGAATTTTAAGGAGAATCAGCCGACCATGGCAAGGTGCCTTCAAAGAGAAAATGTGAGGTTTCCATGTCAATCGGCGATCGAAGAGAAGGCCAAGAAACTTGACCGTATCACATTCTGGGATACGTGAGCTGTGTAAATACAGTGAAATATCTGGGATAAGAGGACGTCTCGTGACGTCATGAGAAACGGCCCAATGCAAAACATGGTCAATCACATCCTGAAGGGAGGCCACTACCAGGCAACAGTAAGCACCTGCGTAAGCTATAGTGAAGTCATCCACATAAAGTGATGACCAAATATGCAATGGACGAACAGAAGGTCGGTCATTTATAGCCAAGAGAAACAGGGTAGTACTAAGGACACAACCTTGTGAGACCCCCCTCGGCCTGAACAAAGTTTCAGGAAAGTGAGGCGCCAACACGGACATGAAAATGTCTTTCAGATAAGAAAGCAGCTAGGAAGGTCAGTAAATTACTGTGGAGGCCTAAGGAGTAGGCCTTGGTTAAGATGTTATATCTCCAAGTGGTGTCATATGTCTTCTCGAGATCAAAAAAGACTGCTAGGATGGAGTGTTTATTAGCAAAGGCATTTCCCACATACATATCAAAGTGGAGCAAGGGGTCCAAAGTCGAGCGGCCCTTGTGAAAGTCATTGGCGAGGAGAAAGACTATTGTGAGTCTCTAAATTCCATATCATACGTCTATTCACCAATCGTTCCATCACCTTGCAGACTACACTGGTCAGAGCAATGGGACAATAGTGAGAGGTATCAAGCCCCGAAGTACCTGGTTTGTTAAACGGTAGTAAAATGGCAGATTTCCATTATTGAGGGAGAACCCCTTACATCCAAACAAGATTGAAAAGATGCAAAAGTACTGCAAGGGCTGTAGAATGCAAATGCTGTAGCATATGGGTGTGAATATCATCGGGCCCAGCTGCCGATGACCGGCAGGGAGAAAACATAGACTGTAGCTGTGAGAGTAAAAGGTACATTATATGGCTCCATCTCATTAGAAGAGAAGTCCAAGGGGGATTGCCCCCCGGCAGACATAGAAGCAGGAAACGAGGGACAGAGTTGAAGCTCTTGGAAGACATGGACAAGATAGTTTCCAATTTCCATGGCAGCTTCAAGAGGTTTCGCAACACTAACACCAGCAACCCGCAAAACCAGAGCTGGATCCAGAGAGTACTTACCACACAACTTCCGTACCTTCTTCCAACCCACGCACATTAGGGAAGTCGAGGTAACAGTAGAAACATAGTCCTTCCAACGAGTGCATTTAGCGTTGTGTATGATGTGGCAAGTGACTACCCTTGCTTGCTTAAAATCCAAAAGACGATCTGCGGTCCAATTATATCGATAACGGCCCCATGTAGCACATTTCAGACACACTGCATGGGCATACTCAGGAAACCACAAAGACACGCATGTCTGAGAATGCCTGCCTGAGATTTGAAAAATAGAACGTGATGCTGCAGTCAAAAACTGGTGCACCAGCTCATCAAGAGAGGACGAAGAAGGGTCCTCACAAAAAGCAGTAAGATGAGAGTATACGTCCTAATTCGCTCGTCCAAATTGCCAATGGAGCTATGAGGAGGTCGGGAATACGTTGAAGTATGAATAATAGGAAAGTGATCACTGTTGTGCAAATCCGGGAGAACAGATCAAGTATAACCAAGGCAATTGACAAGGAACAGATAGAAAGATTGATGCAAGATAGAGACTAAGTATGAGTCAAAATAGGTGGGAACACCCGTATTTAAAACATGAAGAGGATGAGAAGTAATAAGAGTCTCTAATTAATCACAATGAGAGTCACAGTGGGACCTTCCCCAAAGATGATGATGATGAGCATAAAAATCACCTAACGAGATGGGTGGCGGCCGAGAAGAGATCAAGAATGCAACATCCAGGATACAGAATGCATGGGAAGGGGGGAGATATAGAAAGCAAACTGTATACCATCTGTGCAAATAAATATGGGCTGCAGTATAATGCAGCTGAGAACGAACAAAGACCTGTTGAAACGGTATACCAACAGGCACAAGAAGTACACTCTCATTAGAAGTTTCATCAGGAAAGGGATCAGAAGAATGCAACAGCACATTGCCCGAAACAGGATGGATAACTGCTGAACGAACTTTAGGCTTTTGTAATCCGACATATACTAGGAAAAACTGGGAGAGCAACACCTGGAGCTCTCCCAGATTACCCCTGAGGCCACGAATATTCCATTGTAAATAAGTCATTATTCATAAAGACAGATATGCTAATAATGAGAAGCAATAAAATCTATGGACTAGTAGGGTCAATGAAGTCATTGTGTGGAGGCAATGGATAGCATGTAAGCAGGGAGGAATCAGAACGCTGTGAAGGAAAAGATTGCTGTGAGGGTTGTGAAAAATAAGGGGCATAAAGAGGAGCACTGGTGTCCATTGAGGGTTTCTTCTCAGCAATATAATTGGAGATAGCATCATGCATTTTAGCGGACAAGGAAGATGCTGATACCATGACTACAGAGACAGGTGAGGTAGAGCAAGTAGAGATCGAGGAGACTATGGAGGGAATCAAAGAGGTCTGAGAGGGGAAGGGAGTATGAACCTGGAGAGATGTGCCGGCAGGGACAGAAGAGTCTTGCGGTGGAACAAGAGAGGAAGGAGGCTGGAAGGGGACTGGAGAAGAAGTCTGGGGAGGAACAGGAGAAGAGGGGATCACATGAGGGGGGGGTGAACCTCTACCTTCATGTGAGAGAAAGGTGGCGAGAACTAGGCACCGAGGCCAAAAAGGAGAACCGTTGGGGAATTGTCAGCACCAGAGGAGTGCAAAGAGAGTTGGGTTTAGGAAACATGTTCAACTTCGCAGGTGATAGGTATGAAGAAGGTACAGGCATGAGAGGCCTCACAGACTGAGAAGCTAGCGGGCGAGATGAAGAAGTAGAAGTAGGAAAAGGTAAGGAGGTGGGGGCTTCAGAGGGTAAAACCACAAAAGAATTAGAGACAGGGTGACCCAGAAGGCATAGCACTCAAGGAGCTGGTAGGCAGGAGGGACTGAGAGGAGGATGGGGGTCGTGAAACAAAGACACTATGATGGTGGCACTTTTCTTATTATTATTTTAGGGAAAAAAAGAAGGAACAAAAAAGACAGGGACAGTTAAGGGACAGTTCTAGAAGGCATGGAAGAGCCATAAGTTCCTCCCTTTATCCAAGAGGCTCTTGAAACTACCAGTAGCACAGATGCAGCATGGAACTCGTGCCATACCCTACCCTTCACACCAGTAAACCAGTGCTCCAGGATAGCAACCTCATATCCACTGAGTCACCTCCATGGACAAAAGCAAACCTCCCTCGGCTGCCACCTCCCAGAAACGACAGGCAGCCTCTGGAGATACACCCATTACCTGTAGGACACCCTGCCCTACCTCCTGGAAATCTGGGAAGGGAGTAGGGCACCTCCAGATGATCCAGATTCCACAGCAAACTACACTACTCCCTAGGGACCCCACAGAGTGGGATGAAACCATAATGCCAAAGGGGGAGACCCCAGAGGCTACAAACAGGATGGGGAAATGGGAGGGGGGGCGGAAAGGAAAAAGGGGGATGGGATAGGGAAGGGGGGCTGGGGGGTAATTAGGCTCGGTCTGAAGAAGGAAACCAAAAGGTCTATTTCCTCGGACCAAGAGCCTCTTCACCATGTCATGTAAGGGGGGTAATGGAACATAGCTATTATCGGGGAATATAGGAGTAAACAGAGGGAGTCAGTAGGTAGGGGACAGGCTAGGCGGTAGGAGGTATGATTAGCGGAGGTAGGTGATGCGCAGCGGAGGTAGGTAGGAGAGATGAGTGTGGAGGTCGGTAATGTGAGGTCACTTGTGACTACATCACCTCTCATTACTCTACACTCCACACTGCTCACCCTCTCACTACTTGAAATAAAATAATGAAAGAAGAGCAAATAACGGGGACAGTGAATATTACTATTCTACTCAAACAGTTTATTATTAAGTCTTTGTACAATAATATATTTGGGAACAGGAGAACATTATTGCGTTTAGATAAATGGGATGGCACATATAAGCAGTGAGACAGGGAACTCAATCAACTAGATGAAACAGAATATAACTTACAATATGTTTCAGAGGACAGTTCACCACAGGAACTAAGTCACAGGTCACAAGACCTACACAGCACGAATACTGCTCGAAGCCAGTACTCTGCCCAATGTCTCCAACAGTCTCCTCCAGAGACTTCAGCAGCCTTCTCCCGAGCCCTGCACCCCAGCAGCAGCTCCGCTCGAAGTCTCTCTGCTCAGCTCTCTGCACCCAGGCCAGAGCTCTGCACGAATCTACTCTGCTCAGCTGTTCCTTGGGCTTATATGGTGGTCCAAGCACCCTCCACAACCACATGTACGACCTGACGCCTGGATCTGAAGCCAGTGACGAACAAAGGAGCTGATACATAAGCCGAAAAGGCGTGTCTGACAGACATTTGCCAAGGCAAGGTGACCATATAATTGGTTAAATTAGGTCTTCCCAGAGACCTCACAAGCCCAGCTGAACTACATCACATCCCCCTTTCTCCCCCACTTTAAAATATCTGAGAACTAAGACAATTTGTCCTACGTTATTAGACTATTTTAATCCTAACCCCTTAAATCTATTACAATACAAAGACAAAATTATACATAATACAAAATTATTCCACTACATATATTTCCCTCAGCCTTCTCAACTCCCACAAGGCAGTATAATCAGTACACGTCGCAGTTGACCAGCATAACAGTTGCTCTCTGGTGCAAAGCCTCCTTACCCATCATTTCTCCCTAAACCTAAATATCGGGCTCCAGTGCCTTCCCTACTTCTACTAGAAATGCACTAACCAATGCTAGTCACCCTCGCACGTTAACCATTGGGCCAAGCCTCTCTAGGCTTCTTTGGCGTGGAAAACTGCTCCAACGGGTTGCATTCTTTCAAGTAACTGCAACTGGACCATTTCACGACCACCAAGGTCGCATTTTCAGCACACTTCACATGCACACTACGACATCTGAAAATCGAGACAGGGCAGGCATCGCAGCTAAGACCCTCCATTATCCTATGCCACTACTAGGATTCAATGGCCTCATAAAACAAGGTGGCCATAATCACTGGACCGTTTTCAAGGTCACCCTATTTCACACAGGTAACACTAACACTTCTAGCAAGTCAAAGTAGGCTGGGGACATCTCACTCTTAACTGTCTCTCATGGAAGGCAGGACACCCCCGCATACCGGTCGTACAGGTCGACCAGCAAGGTAGGATACACCTCATACCGTCCTTGATAGCAGGCTCTCTTATCCTGGTACACCAGCCAGAATCCGTCACACACCACTGCAACACCACCGCCATCTCCTCCTCTTGAGCTAGGCAACACTGCAGCATCACAGCACGGCCACAGCATAGCCATCATCACAGCACGGCCGTATCACAGCAGCACACAGCACGGCCACAGCATCGCAGCACAGCTAGAGCATCGCAGCACGGTCCCAGCATCTCAGCATCACAGCATGGCCGCAGCATAGCAGACAGCATCAGAAGGCCTTGCCTCAGTAGACCACAGCATCACCAGCACCACAGCACGGCCACAGCATTGCAGCATGGCTACAGCATCGCAGCACGGTCCCGGCATCTCAGCACGGCTACAGCATTTCGGCATCATAGCACGACCACAGCATAGCAGACAGCATCACAGCCCGGCCACAGCATCATAAGCAGCTGACATCAGCCGTGGCAGGCTATGGTCAGTTGCTCGAGGTGAGGTGAGGTGAGGTGAGGTCACTTCAGGTCATCAACAGCAGGTGCGGTCACCCATCCCTGGCAACTATGGGTAACTGGCGGTCTGCGGGTGATGGTCACAGAGTCTGGGTGATGCAGACAGACACCCACTACAATGGATGACAGACCAGGGCAGCAATACATCTAATGGGGCACATCAGCTGGGTGACTGGGCACATCAAGGCGGGCTGGGTGACTTCTCATTCCTATGTAAGTATTCAATTTCAGCCAGTAATTGTTTCCTCCAAAAGTCTCACCCAAACCTTCACACCTTCCACCATTTATCCCAAACCAACACACAACTCCACCAAATATAATAATACAACCACCCAATTACTCAGACCCACCGTCAAAAAAGGTCAGTTAAGGTCACTAGGATTATAATATCACACAGATATTTACTTTAACCTTACACATTCAAGAAAAAACTGGTAGCAAATGGTAGCATAAGTATAACCGAGCAGTCAAAAATAAGGCACATGGGACTGGTTCCTACTATAAAAATAAAAAGAATCCCACCGCTGCCACCATGTCATGTAGGGGAGGTAATGGAACGTAGCTATTAACGGGGAATATAGGAGTGAACGGAGGGAGTCAGTAGGTAGGGGACAGGCGAGGCGGTAGGAGGTATGATTAGCGGAGGTAGGTGATGCGCAGCGGAGGTAGGTAGGAGAGATGAGTGCGGAGGTCGGTAATGTGAGGTCACTTGTGACTACATCACCTCTCATTACTCTACACTCCACACTGCTCACCCTCTCACTACTTGAAATAAAATAATGAATAGAAGAGCAAATAACGGGGACAGTGAATATTACTATTCTACTCAAACAGTTTATTATTAAGTCTTTGTACAATAATATATTTGGGAACAGGAGAACATTATTGTGTTTAGATAAATGGGATGGTACATATAAGCAGTGAGACAGGGAACTCAATCAACTAGATGAAACAGAATATAACTTACAATATGTTTCAGAGGACAGTTCACCACAGGAACTAAGTCACAGGTCACAAGACCTACACAGCACGAATACTGTTCGAAGCCAGTACTCTGCCCAATGTCTCCAACAGTCTCCTCCAGAGACTTCAGCAGCCTTCTCCCGAGCCCTGTACCCCAGCAGCAGCTCCGCTCGAAGTCTCTCTGCTCAGCTCTCTGCACCCAGGCCAGAGCTCTGCACGAACCCAGGCCAGAGCTCTGCACGAATCTACTCTGCTCAGCTGTTCCTTGGGCTTATATGGTGGTCCAAGCACCCTCCACAACCACATGTACGACCTGACACCTGGATCTGATGCCAGTGACGAACAAAGGAGCTGATACATAAGCCGAAAAGGCATGTCTCTAATAGACATTTGCCAAGGCAAGGTGACCATATAATTGGTTAAATTAGGTCTCCCCAGAGACCTCACAACTACATCACAACCACGCCAAAGAGCCCCCCCCCTTGAAGAGGAACAAAACGTCAAAAATCACTGAATCTGAACAATGTTCTGTGAACAGAGTTACAACAGACTCACCAACAAAATCATACTCTACCAAAACAGTCTAAATAATAAACAGAGACAAGAGGAATGCTTCCAGTACTAGAAGCAGATGGAGAGAGCCATGCTCCCTAGTCCAGGAACAGAAAGAGAGAGCCATGCTTCCTAGTCCAGGAGCAGATGGAGAGAGCCATGCTTCCTAGTCCAGGAGCAGATGGAGAGAGCCATGCTTCCTAGTCCAGGAGCAGATGGAGAGAGCCATGCTTCCTAGTACAGGAGCAGATGGAGAGAGCCGTGCTTGTCGAGTGATGACCAGCTTTGGAGAGAGAGCGATTTCTCGACTACAGGCCTCACATCAGGTGATATCACATGACTTGCCCCTGGTACTGCAGAGATGCCGGCAGGTAAACAAGCAAGCTGATAGTTAGCTAAGCAGTTTACGAATGCAGACAGCCAACCACAACTCTCAAACAGTGAGCACAGTGAAGTGTAAATGTTACATCCTCCCTAATGACATAGCTAAATAATATAAAGCAAGATATTTTCATTTTAGCTATTAATGAAAATGTCAGCATTATAAAATTATATGAATTATACATTATGTTCCTTTCAAGGGGGCAACAAGTCAACAGCAAATTTGAAAGGCAAACTGATTATTTTTTTTTACCTAACGAGATAAGAGAAATAACTGGTATTGTAATATAGCTCATGTGCAAAGGATCTTCCTTCAGTTTTGAATCGAATTCGTTCATGACATCAGCGATAAATGTAAAATCAAGAGAGCAACAGTTATACATCATACAGCTGTGGAAATCCGAATATTTTTGTTTCATGTCCAAAAAATACCAATCTTTCCTGACAGTTCCAAAGCGCTGTATAACCACAATAGTGCTTTGTTTTAAATATAATAATAATCATCTCAGTTCCCATACTCTTTTTCAAGACCCTTCCAAGCAAAAGCTATCGTACATTACTCACAAAATCATAATGACACGATTGCAAACAAACCATACCACGGGCGGGGCTTGAACCCATGGTAGGAAGTTGTAAAACTCCGGACTGACACGTTAGCCAATGGGCCAGCTGCCTACAATAAGATTCATGCAACTAAGTATATTTATACACCATAGGAAAGTTACCATAGGCACCACTGTGACAACAAATGCAAGATTTTACAGACGAATCTCCCTCTGGCTGTAGATTCTATTGTATTAATGTACAATAAATCTTTATTTACTACAAGTACATGTACATGGAATACAGGCTTAGCTGGCATCAATGACATACTACAATATAGAAAGCCGCTTGTTGTGCAGAGCATTTCGAGCAAATTAGGTCAGATTTGTCCCAGGATGTGATCTACACCATTCGACTAACTCCCAGGTACTCACTTTACTGATAGGTGAACATAGACAACCAGTGTAAAGAAACATGCTCAATTTATTTATTTATTTATTTATTTTTTATTTATTAATTTGAACATGATACAGAGTAGTACAAATGAATACAGTGGTTAAGTGCAACATGTCAAAGCCCCTTTTATGCAGAGCATTACGGGCAGGCTTAAAATTAACTTAAGATTAACTAAGCAATGATATATTCAGTGGTAAAACATTATTGTAATCAGATAACAATTAAGCACAAATGAGTATTACAAAGACAGGTCATATGGTCATTTACTGTGTTGCTGAGCATTCAGTAGAATGGAGTATTCTGTTAGGTAATGTAATTAAAAAGTAACAGAGTTTGACTGGGGTATCAGGTTAAACATTTATAAGATACAATTATGAGAAACATTTATGAGATACAATTTTTAAGATACAATTATTCAGTATTTATTTGGTTGTGGGTGAGTAAGTGATTTTTGAGAAGAGACTTGAATTTATAAACAGTGTTTCTTTTATATTTACATGTAATGAATTCCAGATTTTAGGGCCTTTTATGTGCATTGAGTTTTTGCATAGCGTGAGATGGTCATGTGTTCTGTTGAGGTTGGCAAGGAGATGTTTGAGGGGAGGGTTAATATCAGAGTTAAGTGTTCTATGTATGTAATAGGTGCAGTAATAAGTATGGATGTTTTGTATGGTGAGTAGGTTTAGAGTTTTGAATATTGGTGGAGTGTGCTGCCTGTAGTGAGAATTTGTTATCATTCTGACTGCAGCCTTTTGTTGGGTAATTAGTGGTCTGAGATGGTTTATTGTTGTTGACCCCCATGCGCAAATTCCATAGGTGAGATAGGGGTAAATAAGAGAGTGATATAGGGCCAGGAGGGCTGACTGTGGAACATAGTACCGTATCTTCGATAGTATGACTATGGTCTTGGAATTTTGGGGGGAAATTTGTTGTATATGTGTTTGAAATTTGAGTCTATTATCAAGGTGGATTCCTAAGAATTTTCCCTCGGTGAGTTTTGTGATAGGTGATCCATTTATCATTATGTTAAGAGGAACATCTGCAGCTCTGTTACCAAACTGAATGCAGTAGGTTTTGTCAGTGTTTAGAGTAAGTTTGTTAGTCATCATCCAGGTAGATATTTTCTGTAATTCGGTATTCACAGTATTGCCTAGCATGACTGGGCTCGGGTGAGAGAAGACGTATGTAGTGTCATCTGCAAATAGTGTGGGTTTGAGTAGCTGCGATGCATTTTGTAGGTCATTTATGTATATGAGAAAGAGAAGAGGGCCAAGGACACTTCCCTGTGGGACACCAACTGTAATTGGCTGTGCGGAAGAGTTTGCCCCATTTGTGTAAACATATTGGCTTCTGTTGCCGAGATATGACTTTAGGTAGTTGAGGGAGTGCCCTCTTATACCATAGTGTGACAATTTTATATGGAGCAAGTCATGGTCAGCTGTATCAAAAGCTTTACGTAAGTCAATGAAGATCCCCAGTGGGACTTCTTTGTTCTCTATTGCAGTGTATATATGTTCTAGCATGTGTATAATAGCATCATTAGTATTTTTATTAGGCCTGAACCCAAACTGACAGGGGTTGAGTATGTTTTGGGAGATGAGGTAGGAATAGATTGACTGATGAATTAATTTTTCGAAGATTTTAGAGAGAGGGTGTAAGTTGGATATTGGCCTGTAGTTATTCAACTCTGTTTGGTCTCCTCCTTTATGAATCGGGGTGACCCTTGCTATTTTGAGAACTGTAGGGAAGGTGGAGGATTCGATGGATTTGTTGAAGAGTGTTGCAATGATTGGTGATAGCACTTGTGACGCTTTTTTGTATATAAAGAGTGGTAAGGTATTTAAATCTCCTGTCTTATTTTTTAGTGTGTTGATAATAAGGAAGACTTCAGTTGGGTTAGTCGGAGCTAGGAACAGTGTGTTTGGGTAGTTGCAGTGAGGTAGTCATTGGGTGGGGTATCTGAGCTTGGGATTTTATTGGCAAGGTTTTTTCCTATAGTGGAGAAGAAATCATTGAGTCGGTTTGCTGTTTCAGTTGGTGGGAGTTGGGGTTCATATGATTTTGTTAATTTAATTTCGCCATTTCGTGATATCTTTTTTGTTCCTAGAATTTCTGATAGGGTTTTCCAGGTCTTTTTTATATCACCTTGTAAGTTGGATAATCTGTTCTCATAACACAATTTTTTAGCCCTTCTTATCAGGCTGGTTAGGACTGACGAGTAATGTTTATACTGTCACTGCGAATCGAACCCAGACCCTCGCTGTGTGAAGTGAGAGTTTTAGCCACCAGGCCATGGGGCACCGTTACCCACCCGTGGTATGGTTTCTATCATACACTAGTGTGATGCAGAAGTATGTTGACATTGAAGTAATAAAAGAAGGTCTCGCTGAAGAGCAGGTACAGTGGAACCTCTGGTCATGAACGCTTCCGAACATGAATACCAAACAATTCGCCCAATTTTTGCATCTGTTCATGAACACATAATCGAGTGCTGAACAAGCACAACCATGTCAATTTTCACATTCTGTGCCATTTTTTTTTTTTGCATGCACCTCATCGACAAAGCATGGAAAGGCATGCACTGGACCTTGAATTCAGTGTGGAAAAAAACTTTGGCCTGAATGCGTTCCTGAACGAGATTTCATAGGATTTGAGACCTTTGTTGTGGAGGAGATGGTGTCCATGGGCAAGAGCATAGGTCTTGTAGTTGACAGTGACGACATCGAGGAACTGGTCGAGGATCATGAGAAGGAACTGACAATGAATGAACTTGCTAAACTCCAGAATGAGCAGCATAAGGTGCTCGCTGAGGAGCAGTCATCGGAGGAATAAGATGGCAGGAGATTAAAAGTGATGTGATAACCGTCATAGAAAAATGGAATGAGTTCCAAGATTTCTTTGAGAAGAACCACCCCGACCAATCTGTTATGAACAGAGTGTTGAACATAATGAATAATAAGTCGTCAATCATTTCCATAACGTTTTGATGTGAAGGAAAAGACAGATCACATTAGATCGGTTTATGGTTAAGTTTGGTCCACCAGCTAAACGAGAGAAAACACCTGAAGGAGAACGTCCCTCCATCGCGGAGGCGGACTCGCCCTCACAACAGTAACCTCCTCCCCACTTATCATCCTCCTCACTTCCTTCACGCCAGAAATCAACTCATGCAAGGCTAGTTTTCTTGGTTGTATATGGTATGTTTTTTTTCTCTGTTATTTAATTTTTTTTCTCAATTAAACTGTGCATTATTTTGTATAATTAAGGGGTTTTCAAGCTTTATTTTTTCTGTCCTTAAAACTCTGACAAAAACGGTTTACAGCAAACTGTTTGTAGGGGTCTAGAACGGACTCGTACAATGTTAGTTTTCTCTGTTGTTCAAGGTTTTCTCAGTGTTATTCAAAGTTTTTATATTTAATTTACTATTATACTGTGCATTCTGTGGTACAGTTAACTATTTTGGTACTTAAAAATCTTAAAAAAAAACAGTATTTACATACAGTTCGTAAGGGTCTGGAATAGATTAATCGTATTTACATACAGTCCAATGGGAAAATTGGCTTCATGTCACGACCAAATCGTGTTGCAACCAGAATTTTGGAATAAATTCTGGTCGTGACCAGAGGTTCCACTGTACTTGTAACTATTTACAGTTATCAGGTGGGAGACTACAGGTGAAGTACCTAGTACCTTCCTCCTGGGAGCCACGTAAACAAAGAAACCAAGAGAAGAAAGAAAATACTAGGCGAGCAGGTGAAGGTTGGAAGACTGGAGTGTGTATATATATATATATATATATATATATATATATATATATATATATATATATATATATATATATATATATATATATATATATATATATATATATATAGGGAGGTACCATCTCTGGAACTGGATTGAGGACCCTTATCCTCAGAGAAAAGAAAAAACTTACTTCGGGGAAAACTCGAGATTCTCCTTGAATTTAGCCGGAGAGAGTTTCGGGGGTCAACGCCCCCGCGGCCCGGTCTGTGACCAGGCCTCATGGTGGATCAGAGCCTGATCAATCAGACTGTTACTGCTGGCTGCACGCAATCCAACGTACGAGCCACAGCCCGGCTGGTCAGGTACTGACTTTAGGTGCTTGTCCAGTGCCTGCTTGAAGACAGCCAGGGGTCTATTGGTAATCCCCCTTATGTATGCTGGGAGGCAGTTGAACAATCTTGGGCCCCTGACACTTATTGTGTTGTCTCTTAACGTGCTAGTGACACCCCTGCTTTTCATTTTTTTTTAATATCTTTATTTACTACAAGTACAGCGTCTTGTCAGACACTGCAACACATGGCCTCTTGGTACAGAAAACGCCTTAGACAACCCTTCCAAGTGAGAATTGTTGGATCTGAGAGGGACCTGACCTCTCAGTGGTTACATTCTCACTACTACTACTACTACTCTGCACCTCTCCTTCCGACAGTATTTAAGTCTCCGCACTGTCGCTTGATCTTCAGATATTTCTTGACTATGGAACTGAACTTCTCCAGGCTGAGGGACTGACAACCTCAAATTCTACGACTTCAAGGGTGATGGACTGATTACATCGTCTTCACATCTCTACTGTTCCTGCCTACTTTCTGTACTCGACTGAAGAAGCCTACTGTGTAGGCGAAACGTTTCGGAATAAAGTTGCCTAACTGTTGCCTATGTGTCTTACCTACCTACCTACAAGTACATGTACATGGTATACAGGCCTAGCTGACAACAATGACATACTACTACATAGAAAGCCCCTTGTTATGCTCCGCATGTCGGGCAAATTAGGTCAGTGTCCTAGGATGCGACCCACACCAGTCGACTAACACCCAGGTACCCATTTTACTGATGGGGAACATAGACAACAGGTGGAAAGAAACACGCCCAATGTTTCTACTCTGGCTGGGAATCGAACCCGGGCCCTCGCCGTGTGAAGCGAGAGCGTTAACCACCAGGCCGCCAGAGCCTTTTGCTTTCATAGTGAATGATTTTCGTGTGCAAGTTTGGTACTAGTCCCTGTAGAATTTTCCAGGTGTGTATAATCATGTATCTCTCCCACCTGCGTTCCAGGGAGTACAGGTTCAGGAACTGCAAGCGCTCCCAGTAATTTATGTGTTTTATCTCCGTTATGCGCGCCGTGAAAGTTCTCTGTACATTTTCTAGGTCAGCAATTTCATCTGCCTTGAAAGGTGCTGTTAGTGTGCAGCAATATTCCAGCCTAGATAGAACAAGTGACCTGAAGAGTGTCATCATGGGCTTGGCATCCCTAGTTTTGAAGGTTTTCATTATCCATCCGGAGCTTTTGAATATTTTCTTCTCCTGGAGTATACCTGGAGAGAGTTCCGGGGGTCATCGCCCCCGCGGCCCGGCCTGTGACCACACCCTATATTCTATATTCTACGTAAACTTTATTTATAAACAAAATACATTAACAAAGATACAATAGAAATGAGAACAACTTAAACAACATCTCAGAGCCTACATCTCAAACACTTCATCCAGCTCACTGGGGAGCTGGATGAAGCTGGCGGCTGCTCTGTGATCCTTAGTTTCTGTGATGAGCTTTTCACCTAGCTCTCTGAGGAACTTTAGAGCACACTTGCTCCATGCTACAAGGGTCTCCAACCCTACTGGGATGAAGTTATAGCAAGGGGGTAGGTTTATATGCAGAACTTCTGGGTCTCCCTGTAACTGGCAGCTCCACCTCTTTCAACTTCAGAGTATGGCAAGTAGGTGTCCACCATCATGGCAGCACAGGTGTAGTCCCAGGCAAATCTGCTTACCATCCTTCCAGGTTAGCATAGTGGCTCCATCTGGACGCTTTTGACTTCCGTCGGACTTCCATACTTAGGGTTCCTGTAGAGCTGGGCAACAGGGCTGTGGCAAGACTTCTCTTTATGATGTCATTGACCTCCTCATGTCTAGCATACTTCCTTTCTAATGTATGACATACGAGACTGTTGTGGCCTTCTAACAAACTGGTGCTTAAGTAGTTAACCTGCCGGCCGGCAGTACCACAGGGTACATCATCATACTCAGTGTGGGGACTGCTGAGCCAGCCTGATTGACAGTATTCACCAGACTCTACACTTGCTGGTGACTGACCTTTAACATTGTTCATCAGACTCTCACAGAATACACCAGTTGGTGACATCTAGGCCTTCCTGCGAGTGTTCACCAGACTGCCTCACGGCGTACTTCTACTGGCCTTTGAGAGTGTTCACCAGACTGCTTCATGGAGTGGACACCTGCTGACTTAGGCTTCTGTAGCAGACTTCAGGGACCTGTGGGTCTCTCTCTGTGTCAGAGGACACAGACACAGGGAAAGCCAGGGTGTGTGTTGTACCCTGTGAGCATTGTGTCAGGTGACACAGACGGAAGTATTGTGGAAAGCCAGGGTGTTGCACCCGGTGAGCGTTGTGTGTTAGGTGACATGGATACAGAAGTATTGAGGAAAGTCAGGGTGTGGTAACCCGCTGAGAGTGTCAGGTGACTCAATGACACACAAATATTCAGCAAAGTTCAGGGTGTGGTAACCCGGTGAGTGTCAGGTAACACGACACACAAGTTAGAAAGGGTCATGAAAATGATGCTATGAAAAGGCTTCCTTAGAGACTAATTGTCATGACACTGGTGATAAGGCAGTGTCGTGGATACCACAGAGACCGTGTGTCAAGTGTTGTGGATAATCCACGGAGACGGTGTGTCTGAGAGCACGGTTACAAGGAAGTGTCAATTGACACTATGATGGAGTGTTATGACACTGGAATTGGTAGTGTCGTAAGACACCCGAGGATGGCAGTGATATTTGACACTGAGGCACTAGGGTTTTTATGATATTACTTTACTTACTTGATATTTTGTAGGATTTTGTATATAAAATATGTAGCTATATCAAAGATAAAGACTCATTATGTTTTTATAAAAAGTATATTTATAGTAAAGATTATAAATTGTAGTGTTTGTTTGTAATCCCAAACTCTCCTATATTACAACACTAGTAACAGGCTAATGAAACAAAAATACACTGCCTGTGTAGAGGTAATGGTATTTTATGTTTAAACTAGTCTTGTAATATATGGGGGCCTGTCCGGGAGGATGATCATCTGGAATGATTCTGTCAGGGATGGTGATCTTATCGGTGATAACTGTCCGGTACATGTTTTTATGCAATAAATGAAAGAAATTTTGGAATAATATTTTCGTGTGTTGTTTAGCTTGTGGTGAGGGTGTTTTGGCCTCCTACCAAATTGGTGGTTCAGTAGTTAACCTGCCGGCCGGCAGTACCATGGAGTATATGTCATCAAACCCAATGTGGGGACTGCTGACCCGGCCTGATTGACAGTATTCACCAGACTCTACACCTGCAGGTGACTGGCCTTTGACAGTATTCACCAGACTCTACACCTGCTGGTGACTGGCCTTTGACAGTATTCACCAGACTCTACACCTGCTGGTGACTGGCCTTTCACAGTGTTCACCAGACTCTCATGGAATAAATCTGCTGGTGACATCTAGGCCTTACTGCGAGTGTTCACCAGACTGCCGCATGGCGTACTTCTACTGGCCTTTGAGAGTGTTCACCAGACTGCTTCACAGAGTGGACACCTGCAGAAGGTGTGTCAAGTGTCGTGGATACCATGGAGACGGTGTGTCTGAGAGCACAGTGACAAGGAAATGTCAATCGACACGATGATGGAGTGTTATGACACTGGGATTGGTAGTGTCATAACACACGAGGATGGCATTGACATATGACAGTGAGGCCCTAGAGTTATTATGATGTTACTTTACTTGCTTGATATTTTGTAGGACTTTGTATATAAAATATGCAGCTATATCAAAGATGAAGACTCTTTATGTTGATTGCATCTTCTTGGACTGCAAGAAGGCCTTCGACACAGTTCCTCACAAGAGATTAGTGCAGAAACTAGAGGATCAGGCGCGTATAACGAGAAGGGCACTTCAGTGGATCAGAGAATGCCTGACAGGGAGGCAACAACGAGTCATGGTACGTGACGAGGTATTACAGTGGGCACCTGTGACGAGCGGGGTCCCACAGGGGTCGGACCTAGGACCAGTGCTATTTTTGGTATATGTGAATGACATGATGGAAGGGATAAACTCAGAGGTGTCCCTGTTCGCAGATGATGTGAAGTTAATGAGGAGAATTAAATCAGATGAGGATCAGGCAGGCCTTCAAAGAGACCTGGATATATATATATATATATATATATATATATATATATATATATATATATATATATATATATATATATATATATATGTATATATATATATATGTCGTGCCGAATATGTAAAACTGGTCAATTAGCAAGAACTCATTTAAAATTAAGTCCTTTCTAAAATTTTCTCTTATACGTTTAAAGATATATTTTTTTCATTAATGTTGATGTAAAAATTATAATTTTGCACCAAAAGGAACTTAGAAAACTTACCTAACCTTATTATAACAAGCGCAATTTATTTTAGCCTAACCCAACTAAATATATTTTAGATTTGTTTACAATAATTTAATACTAAACAAACACAGTGAAATATATTTTTTTCGTTAGGTTCAGAATGATTTTGGCGAAATTATTGCATACACAAATTTTCAATTGTCCTATATGGCAAGATGAGCGTTGCTATTTAAGCCAAGATCGCAAGTTCTGCCTATTCGGCACGACATATATACATATATACATATATACATATATATATATATATATATATATATATATATATATATATATATATATATATATATATATGTGCAATAAGATCACAGTAAACAGGCGATTTCAGAATATGCAAAACAACCACTGTGAAAGAATAGAGAAATTCCAAGCGCTTTCGTGACTACTCACATTATCAAGGAACAATAGAGCTAAATAGTTCAGATATGTTGATGATATTTTGTGTCTTATGCCCAAGAATGTAAATATACACCATTTCCTTGGTAAATTAAATAGCTTAGCCCATTCTATAAACTTTACTGTTGAGTTTGAGGAAAATAACTCATTGCCTTTTCTAGATGTTGTAATTATTAAGGGTAACAATGACTTAAAATTTAAAATTTACAGAAAACCTACAAATAACTGTTCCTATGTCCACTATTATTCTTCACATCAAGATAGAGTTAAACTGTCTGTTTTCTCATCAATGTTTTTGAGAACTTTACGTATTTGTAGTCCTGAGTTCATAGATGAGGAAATATCCAAAATTTATGAAATAGCTAATGATCTGAAATACCCAAGAAACGTAATTGATAAATCTTTTAAAATTTCTAGAAATACTTTTTACAATCCAAAAAGGGACAACCAGCCTTATTCAACTAAAAATATGTTGGTTCTCCCTTACCATGAAAACTTGGTTGATATGCCTTCTCTTCTTAAGACTTTTAATATCAAAGTTGTGTTTAAAAATCTTGATACAGTAAAAAAACTTTTGATAAAGAATTCCCCCCAAAATGCTGACGGATGTGTCTATAAGATTTCTTGTAAAATTTGCGATAAAGTTTATTACGGTCAAACTGGTAAAAATCTCGAACTAAGATTAAAACAACATAAACATAGCATTAGAACTGGACAAGATTCTAATGCTCTATTTATTCATGTGAGAGATTTTTAACCATCCAATTGATTTTCAAAAAGTTGAGAAAGTTGTATTAAGCAAGTCCATGGTCGACAGGAATATAATTGAATCTTGTTTCATAAAAAGCAATTTTGATAATAATATGAATATTTCCTTTGGTTTATATAAATTAGATCCATTTATAATTAATAGAATTTGGGAAGAATTTAATAATACATTGGACAAATAATAAATTTTAAAATTCTTAATTCTTGGGTAGAATAGTTTGTTTGTGGGATGTGTGAAGGACCTGCCTAGTTGGACCAGCGGGCCTACTGCAGTGTTCCCTTCCTTATGAGTCATGCATTAGGTGTTGCTTTGTTGTGGGATGCGATAGTGAGGTGTGAGCTAGACCCTTTATATGCCTTCCTTTGATGCGTTACTTTTATTGTTCCTTGATAATGTGAGTAGTCACGAAAGCGCTTGGAATTTCTCTATTCTTTTACAGTGGTTGTTTTGCGTATATATATATATATATATATATATATATATATATATATATATATATATATATATATATATATATATATATATATATATATATATATATATATGTCGTGCCGAATATGTAAAACTGGTCAATTAGCAAGAACTCATTTAAAATTAAGTCCTTTCTAAAATTTTCTCTTATGCGTTTAAAGATATATTTTTTTCATTAATGTTAATGTAAAACTTTTTAATTTTGCTCCAAAAGAATCTTAGAAAACTTACCTAACCTTATTATAACAAGAACAATTTATTTTAGCCTAACCCAACTAAATATATTTTAAATACATTTACAATAATTTAGTACTAAACAAACACAATCAAATATATTTTTTTCGTTAGGTTCAGAATGATTTTGGTGAAATTATTGCATACACAAATTTTCACTTGTCCTATATGGCAAGATGAGCGTTGCTATTTAAGCCAAGATCGCAAGTTCTGCCTATTCGGCACGACATATATATATATATATATATATATATATATATATATATATATATATATATATATATATATATATATATATATATATATATATATATATATACAGAGAGAGAGAGAGAGCTGCCCTCTAGGAGGATGCTCTAAGAGTATCCTAACTGATAGGTTTGGTTCGGTTGCACTTATTTGTAATACACGCCTGTCAGTGATTTCATACAACATTCACCTTAACTTGGCCTTAGGTTTCGCTAACAATCCAGAAATCTTTAATCCCTATGATAGGAATTAAGCTCTGAGTGTATAATGAGATGAAGCTCTCTCTAACCTAGGACTGGAGTTATCCTTCCTTCCCTTGACTCGAATTTGAATACCTCCCATTTTCAAAGAGTTATAGATTAGATTTTTAGATTTTTGCCACTGAAGTGGCTAGTTTATTGTGCACCCCATATCCATCCTGTGGACGGTAGCGCGAGACCATATAGATACACAAAAGGCCTAGGAACTAGGCCTCAAAAGGTTTTTTATTTATCTGCATATCTAAAGATCACTTATGTTACATGCCAATTTAGAAAATTTGCTTAGTATATCTGGTATCTTATTTTCATTAATAAGATATCTTGACATGTCACATAGGTTATTATACTGTCTGTCTCTGTATTCCTCAATAAGTGGACAATTAAGCACATAGTGTTCAAGAGAGTGACCATATGCCTGATCACATAATTTACATTTAGTTTGATCATCATCTGTGTGTCTCCCAAACTGCCAGAAGTACTTGTAACCAAGCCTAAGCCTGGCCACTACAACATCAGTCAGTCTGTTCACATTGCAAGTTGCTCCATAAACATACTTATCTACGTTCATGTTATCATAGTGGGTTATAGATCTACTCAGGCTTCTAACTGCATTCCTATAACAATCATCTTCATTATTTACTTCTCTCCTGATATTATTCCTAATGCTAGACACAGTTATACCAAAGTTATATTCTACATTCTCCTTCTGGGTACTCTTCTTGGCTAACATATCAACTTTATCATGAAGGAGTAATCCAATGTGTGATGGGATCTATAGCAATTGTACATTAATTCCTTTGTCCTTCATTTTTTAGTATCTATACCTGGCTTCTCCAATGAGCATGTTGTTGGAGCCATTATATGAGTTAAGAGCCTTCAATGATGACATAGAATCAGTAATGTTGATAGAGTCAAGCTCAGTGTCATAGATTAGCTTTAGCGCCATTAGGATTGCAAACAATTCAGTTTGCAGTGTAGACGCCCGGTTGTTAATCCTTATGCCTAACCCAATAATTTTATTATCGTTCTTAACTAGGGAGGTGGCAACAAGAGCAGATGCAGCCCTGCCAGAAGACTCCTGTTTAGATCCATCAGTGTATAGTTATAGGAGCCTACGGGCATAGCGTTTTTCCCTAATTTAAAAATGCACCTCTATATTTATATACTGTGGAAAGCTGTGATGCTTTTTGTCTCCACAGATCCTCCTGAGTACTTGTGGGTGGGCGGCTCTCAGAACGACGACGGCAGTTGGGTATGGTCTTCAGGTTATCAGGTGAGTACCTCCACTCTCATGCCAACACCCACGCTCTCCCTTACCCACACACACCCTCACCCTCACCCATGCTTACATTGTCTTACACTGATCATTGTATCCAGAAGCGCAAGTTAGCTGTTTATTTTTTACTCACCCCTACCATGAGGACCAACGTCATTTCTTACATCAATCAACTCGTACCTCAGTTCAAACACATCTATCCAGACCCTTTGATGACGGTGAAAGGGCCTTGATCCAAAGAAGTGGACCTCCCTTCCTTGGATCGAACTTGGCTGCCTGCCATTTCCCGTGCGCTATATGATTCCTACGGATTTAGTGCTTTCCGATCCCCGCATTCTAAGTAAATTTCACTTAAATAACTTTAAAACTAACCGCATAAATATTGTACTAAATGGTCCGGTGTCCGGTGTCCGGTGTCCAGTGTCCGGTGTCCAGTGTCCGGTGTCCAGTGTCCGGTGTCCAGTGTCCGGTGTCCGGTGTCCGGTGTCCAGTGTCCGGTGTCCAGTGTCCAGTGTCCGGTGTCCGGTGTCCAGTGTCCGGTGTCCGGTGTCCGGTGTCCAGTGTCTGGTGTCCAGTGTCCAGTGTCCGGTGTCCGGTGTCCGGTGTCCGGTGTACAGTGTCCGGTGTCCAGTGTCCGGTGTCCGGTGTCCAGTGTCCGGTGTCCAGTGTCCAGTGTCCGGTATCCGGTGTCCAGTGTCCGGTGTCCGGTGTCCGGTGTCCAGTGTCTGGTGTCCAGTGTCCGGTGTCCGGTGTCTGGTGTCCAGTGCCCGGTGTCTGGTGTCCGGTGTCCAGTGTCTGGTGTCCGGTGTCCGGTGTCCAGTGTCCGGTGTCCAGTGTCCGGTCTCCGGTGTCTGGTGTCCAGTGTCCGGTGTCCGGTGTCTGGTGTCCAGTGCCCGGTGTCTGGTGTCCGGTGTCCAGTGTCTGGTGTCCGGTGTCTGGTGTCCAGTGTCCGGTGTCTGGTGTCCGGTGTCCGGTGTCCGGTGTCTGGTGTCCAGTGCCCGGTGTCTGGTGTCCAGTGTCCGGAGTCTGGTGTCCAGTGTCCGGTGTTCAGTGTCCGGTGTCTGGTGTCCGGTGTCCGGTGTCTGGTGTCCGGTGTCCAGTGTCCGGTGTCCAGTGTCCGGTGTCCGGTGTCTAGTGTCTGGTGTCCGGTGTCCGGTGTCTAGTGTCCGGTGTCCGGTGTCTAGTGTCCGGTGTCCGGTGTCCAGTGTCCGGTGTCCAGTGTCCGGTGTCCGGTGTCTAGTGTCTGGTGTCCGGTGTCCGGTGTCTAGTGTCCGGTGTCCGGTGTCTAGTGTCTGGTGTCCGGTGTCTAGTGTCCGGTGTCTGGTGTCTAGTGTCTGGTGTCCGGTGTCCGGTGTCTAGTGTCCGGTGTCCAGTGTCTAGTGTCCAGTGTCCGGTGTCTAGTGTCTGGTGTCCGGTGTCTGGTGTCCGGTGTCCGGTGTCCGGTGTCTAGTGTCCGGTGTCCGGTGTCTAGTGTCCGGTGTCCGGTGTCTAGTGTCCGGTGTCCGGTGTCCAGTGTCTAGTGTCCGGTGTCCGGTGTCTAGTGTCCGGTGTCCGGTGTCTAGTGTCCGGTGTCCGGTGTCCGGTGTCTAGTGTCCGGTGTCTAGTGTCCGGTGTCCGGTGTCTAGTGTCCGGTGTCCGGTGTCCGGTGTCTAGTGTCCGGTGTCCGGTGTCCGGTGTCCGGTGTCCGGTGTCTAGTGTCCGGTGTCCGGTGTCCGGTGTCTAGTGTCCGGTGTCCGGTGTCCGGTGTCCGGTGTCTAGTGTCCGGTGTCCGGTGTCCGGTGTCTAGTGTCCGGTGTCCGGTGTCCGATGTCCGGTGTCTAGTGTCCGGTGTCCGGTGTCTAGTGTCCGGTGTCCGGTGTCCGGTGTCTAGTGTCCGGTGTCCGGTGTCCGGTGTCTAGTGTCCGGTGTCCGGTGTCTAGTGTCCGGTGTCCGGTGTCCGGTGTCCGGTGTCCGGTGTCTAGTGTCCGGTGTCCGGTGTCCGGTGTCTAGTGTCCGGTGTCCGGTGTCCCTCCTTGTGGTCTGACACCCCAACACGACGAGTGAGTCACGATATAGATCTAATTATCACCGACTCTCGTGGGTTTTATTTTTTAAATTATTTAAAGAAAGTCCGTGGGTACCTATCTTGTACTTGTATATATACACCACGAATATCTTGTACTTGTATATATACACCACGAATATCTTGTACTTGTATATATACACCACGAATATCTTGTACTTGTATATATACACCACGAATATCTTATACTTGTATATATACACCACGAATATCTTGTACTTGTATATATACACCACGAATATCTTGTACTTGTATATATACACCACGAATATCTTGTACTTGTATATATACACCACGAATATCTTGTACTTGTATATATACACCACGAATATCTTGTACTTGTATATATACACCACGAATATCTGCCAAACACTCGAATAGTTCTTAAAATGTCAACAAGAGTAAGTGTACGAGGAGCGTCTAGGCTGCCTCTCACCTGTACACAAGTCAGTGGTGATATAATGAAAGGGAATATCGACAGTGTGTAAATAAAATATAATTTGCCTTATGGCATTCTATTGTGAAGACGTTTCGTCCATTTCAGAAGATAACTTGATGAAGACCATGGTGGGCGAAAAGTCTTCACAGTGATATGTAATATTGTGAGTCTTATTTACATTTACACCACCAGTCAGGAATACTTTAATGTCGATGATAGAGACTCAGGTATATACACTGTGTATATACACTGGTATATACACTGGTATATACACTGGTATATACACTGGTATATACATCTTACGAGGAGTTGAATTTTGAAAACAACACATGCAACATTGAAGCTTGCAGCTACCCTACATTTCTCTCCTCGACTCAACTCACAACAGTATCATGTGGCAGTGCAAATGTTAAATGTTAAACTTAACATATTAGATAAATATAGATGTAAGCTGGGCTATCATTACAAAGAGCAAAATTTGCATATGTGTAAAAAAGATTAGCATTTTAAAATAATTTGACTTAAGCATGATTAGGCAGAAATTTGGGGCTCCAACTTTTTGTATATATTTTGATGAGTGTTTCTCTTGATGTGTATACACTGAGAGCAACTGTGTATATACACATGGAGAAGTATGTATCTCAGTTCATATACACTTAGTTTACTTTAACCCCAATCAGCCCATATGTGGAATAAATTATTTTCGATTGGTGGTGAACAGGTCGATTGACTTTAAACCCAGTTAGCCAACCAGTCTTGGCTCCAAGTGGGACAATAAGCACCTGAGACCAATGGAAGATGAATACTTACTTTTAGTTGATCTTGTATTCTGACAACCCAGGATAGCCCAAGAAAGCACAGTATGGCACATTTCTGCTAGTTCTTCTGGGTATGCCACCCACTACAACTAACGCTTAGGTATCTACTTCCTGCCAGGTGAACAGGGGCAGTAGGTGTAAAGAGTCTGGCCCATACGTCTCACCTAAGTATATTGCTATGCTAGTTCTCAGCGTGCACAAGAAATAAGACAAAATTGAAGTGGAGCATACGAGCATATGACTGAAGTAGCTGCCACTGCCTAGTAACTCGGTGTTTGCTTGTCAAGGTCGAATGTGTGAGTGATATTATCCTTTCTCGAGGAATTACGAGTGGACGTAAATATATTTGTCTTGAATCATGAAAGTTTTCCCGTGGTTCAAATGAAAATAAATAAGGTGAAATGTTGATTATGCAATACGTAAATATGTCTCTACTGTACGGCATGTGATACACCAAATGTATGTATGTGTCTGCTGTATGATGCAATGTACGCTACATGTATCTGCTGAATGATGCATGATGCACTACATGCATGTGTCTGCTGTATGTTAAACTACACTTATGTATCGCTGCTTTTTGATACATAATACATTACGTAGATTGCCGTATTATACACTACATGCATGTATTTACTGCTTGTATGATACACCACACGTGTGTATCACTTATGTATGTTACACTATATACATTTATCACTGCTGTATGATGTATAATGCACGGTATGTATGTTTTACAGTTGTATAATGTATGATACAACATGCATCTTCCGCCACTGTCTGATGTACTATACACAGGTAGAAAACTGTAAGATTTATGACACAGTACATGTATCACTACTCCATAATGTATGATATATGATGCACTCCATGTATCACTACTCTATAATGTATGATACACTGCATGTGTCACTACTGTTTAATGTATGATACACTGCATGTGTCACTACTGTTTAATGTATGATACACCGCTTGCATGTATCACTACTGTATGGTATACTTACATTATATTCTTGTACCACTGTTGTATAGCATATGATAAACTATATGCATATATTACTAATATATGATGTATAATGCACGACAGGCATGAATCTGCTGTATTATGTCTTAATTTACAAAAACATGACTTGTCTGTGCTAGCTGCCATCTACATGCGTGATCCTACTGCCTCTTCCCACAGCCACACAAGTTTCAAAAGTTTATCTATTCTTGTACCCCTCAAAGCCATATATCCACTGACAGTCGTTCACTACGACCTGTTGAGTTTATAGATATTCTTGTACCCCTCAAAGCCATATATCCACTGACAGTCGTTCACTACGACCTGTTGAGTTTATAGATATTCTTGTACCCCACAAAGCCATATATCCACTGACAGTCGTTCACTACGACCTGTTGAGTTTATAGATATTCTTGTACCCCACAAAGCCATATATCCACTGACAGTCGTTCACTACGACCTGTTGAGTTTATAGATATTCTTATACCCCACAAAGCCATATATCCACTGACAGTTGTTCACTACGACCTGTTGAGTTTATAGATATTCTTGTACCCCACAAAGCCATATATCCACTGACAGTCGTTCACTACGACCTGTTGAGTTTATAGATATTCTTGTACCCCACAAAGCCATATATCCACTGACAGTCGTTCACTACGACCTGTTGAGTTTATAGATATTCTTATACCCCACAAAGCCATATATCCACTGACAGTCGTTCACTACGACCTGTTGAGTTTATAGATATTCTTGTACCCCACAAAGCCATATATCCACTGACAGTCGTTCACTACGACCTGTTGAGTTTATAGATATTCTTGTACCCCACAAAGCCATATATCCACTGACAGTCGTTCACTACGACCTGTTGAGTTTATAGATATTCTTGTACCCCACAAAGCCATATATCCACTGACAGTCGTTCACTACGACCTGTTGAGTTTATAGATATTCTTGTACCCCACAAAGCCATATATCCACTGACAGTCGTTCACTACGACCTGTTGAGTTTATAGATATTCTTATACCCCACAAAGCCATATATCCACTGACAGTCGTTCACTACGACCTGTTGAGTTTATAGATATTCTTATACCCCACAAAGCCATATATCCACTGACAGTCGTTCACTACGACCTGTTGAGTTTATAGATATTCTTATACCCCACAAAGCCATATATCCACTGACAGTCGTTCACTACGACCTGTTGAGTTTATAGATATTCTTATACCCCACAAAGCCATATATCCACTGACAGTCGTTCACTACGACCTGTTGAGTTTATATATATTCTTGTACCCCACAAAGCCATATATCCACTGACAGTCGTTCACTACGACCTGTTGAGTTTATAGATATTCTTATACCCCACAAAGCCATATATCCACTGACAGTTGTTCACTACGACCTGTTGAGTTTATATATATTCTTGTACCCCACAAAGCCATATATCCACTGACAGTCGTTCACTACGACCTGTTGAGTTTATAGATATTCTTGTACCCCACAAAGCCATATATCCACTGACAGTCGTTCACTACGACCTGTTGAGTTTATAGATATTCTTGTACCCCACAAAGCCATATATCCACTGACAGTCGTTCACTACGACCTGTTGAGTTTATAGATATTCTTGTACCCCACAAAGCCATATATCCACTGACAGTCGTTCACTACGACCTGTTGAGTTTATAGATATTCTTGTACCCCACAAAGCCATATATCCACTGACAGTCGTTCACTACGACCTGTTGAGTTTATAGATATTCTTGTACCCCACAAAGCCATATATCCACTGACAGTCGTTCACTACGACCTGTTGAGTTTATAGATATTCTTGTACCCCACAAAGCCATATATGCACTGACAGTCGTTCACTACGACCTGTTGAGTTTATAGATATTCTTGTACCCCACAATGCCATATATCCACTGACAGTCGTTCACTACGACCTGTTGAGTTTATAGATATTCTTGTACCCCACAAAGCCATATAGCCACTGACAGTCGTTCACTACGACCTGTTGAGTTTATATATATTCTTATACCCCAAAAAGCCATATATCCACTGACAGTCGTTCACTACGACCTGTTGAGTTTATAGATATTCTTGTACCCCACAAAGCCATATATCTACTGACAGTCGTTCACTACGACCTGTTGAGTTTATAGATATTCTTGTACCCCACAAAGCCATGTATCCACTGACAGTCGTTCACTACGACCTGTTGAGTTTATAGATATTCTTGTACCCCACAAAGCCATATACCCACTGACAGTCGTTCACTACGACCTGTTGAGTTTATAGATATTCTTGTACCCCACAAAGCCATATATCCACTGACAGTCGTTCACTACGACCTGTTGAGTTTATAGATATTATTGTACCCCACAAAGCCATATATCCACTGACAGTCGTTCACTACGACCTGTTGAGTTTATAGATATTCTTGTTCCCCACAAAGCCATATATCCACTGACAGTCGTTCACTACGACCTGTTGAGTTTATAGATATTCTTGTACCCCACAAAGCCATATATCCACTGACAGTCGTTCACTACGACCTGTTGAGTTTATAGATATTCTTATACCCCACAAAGCCATATATCCACTGACAGTCGTTCACTACGACCTGTTGACTTTATAGATATTCTTGTATCCCACAAAGTCATATATCCACTGACAGTCGTTCACTACGACCTGTTGAGTTTATAGATATTCTTGTACCCCTCAAAGCCATATATCCACTGACAGTCGTTCACTACGACCTGTTGAGTTTATATATATTCTTGTACCCCACAAAGCCATATATCCACTGACAGTCGTTCACTACGACCTGTTGAGTTTATAGATATTCTTGTACCCCACAAAGCCATATATCCACTGACAGTCGTTCACTACAACCTGTTTAGTTTATAGATATTCTTGTACGCCACAAAGCCATATATCCACTGACAGTCGTTCACTACGACCTGTTGAGTTTATAGATATTCTTGTACCCCACAAAGCCATATATCCACTGACAGTCGTTCACTACGACCTGTTGAGTTTATAGATATTCTTGTACCCCACAAAGCCATATATCCACTGACAGTCGTTCACTACGACCTGTTGAGTTTATAGATATTCTTGTACCCCACAAAGCCATATATCCACTGACAGTCGTTCACTACGACCTGTTGAGTTTATAGATATTCTTGTACCCCACAAAGCCATATATCCACTGACAGTCGTTCACTACGACCTGTTGAGTTTATAGATATTCTTGTACCCCACAAAGCCATATCGCTGACAGTCGTTCACTACGACCTGTTGAGTTTATATATATTCTTATACCCCAGAAAGCCATATATCCACTGACAGTCGTTCACTACGACCTGTTGAGTTTATAGATATTCTTGTACCCCACAAAGCCATATATCCACTGACAGTCGTTCACTACGACCTGTTGAGTTTATAGATATTCTTGTACCCCACAAAGCCATATATCCACTGACAGTCGTTCACTACGACCTGTTGAGTTTATAGATATTCTTGTACCCCACAAAGCCATATATCCACTGACAGTCGTTCACTACGACCTGTTGAGTTTATAGATATTCTTGTACCCCACAAAGCCATATATCCACTGACAGTCGTTCACTACGACCTGTTGAGTTTATAGATATTCTTGTACCCCACAAAGCCATATCGCTGACAGTCGTTCACTACGACCTGTTGAGTTTATATATATTCTTATACCCCAGAAAGCCATATATCCACTGACAGTCGTTCACTACGACCTGTTGAGTTTATAGATATTCTTGTACCCCACAAAGCCATATATCCACTGACAGTCGTTCACTACGACCTGTTGAGTTTATAGATATTCTTGTACCCCACAAAGCCATATATCCACTGACAGTCGTTCACTACGACCTGTTGAGTTTATAGATATTCTTATACCCCACAAAGCCATATATCCACTGACAGTCGTTCACTACGACCTGTTGAGTTTATAGATATTCTTATACCCCACAAAGCCATATATCCACTGACAGTCGTTCACTACGACCTGTTGAGTTTATATATATTCTTGTACCCCACAAAGCCATATATCCACTGACAGTCGTTCACTACGACCTGTTGAGTTTATAGATATTCTTATACCCCACAAAGCCATATATCCACTGACAGTTGTTCACTACGACCTGTTGAGTTTATATATATTCTTGTACCCCACAAAGCCATATATCCACTGACAGTCGTTCACTACGACCTGTTGAGTTTATAGATATTCTTGTACCCCACAAAGCCATATATCCACTGACAGTCGTTCACTACGACCTGTTGAGTTTATAGATATTCTTGTACCCCACAAAGCCATATATCCACTGACAGTCGTTCACTACGACCTGTTGAGTTTATAGATATTCTTGTACCCCACAAAGCCATATATCCACTGACAGTCGTTCACTACGACCTGTTGAGTTTATAGATATTCTTGTACCCCACAAAGCCATATCGCTGACAGTCGTTCACTACGACCTGTTGAGTTTATATATATTCTTATACCCCAGAAAGCCATATATCCACTGACAGTCGTTCACTACGACCTGTTGAGTTTATAGATATTCTTGTACCCCACAAAGCCATATATCCACTGACAGTCGTTCACTACGACCTGTTGAGTTTATAGATATTCTTGTACCCCACAAAGCCATATATCCACTGACAGTCGTTCACTGCGACCTGTTGAGTTTATAGATATTCTTGTACCCCACAAAGCCATATATCCACTGACAGTCGTTCACTACGACCTGTTGAGTTTATAGATATTCTTGTACCCCACAAAGCCATATATCCACTGACAGTCGTTCACTACGACCTGATGAGTTTATAGATATTCTTGTACCCCACAAAGCCATATATCCACTGACAGTCGTTCACTACGACCTGTTGAGTTTATAGATATTCTTGTACCCCACAAAGCCATATATCCACTGACAGTCGTTCACTACGACCTGTTGAGTTTATAGATATTCTTATACCCCACAAAGCCATATATCCACTGACAGTCGTTCACTACGACCTGTTGAGTTTATAGATATTCTTATACCCCACAAAGCCATATATCCACTGACAGTCGTTCACTACGACCTGTTGAGTTTATAGATATTCTTATACCCCACAAAGCCATATATCCACTGACAGTCGTTCACTACGACCTGTTGAGTTTATAGATATTCTTATACCCCACAAAGCCATATATCCACTGACAGTCGTTCACTACGACCTGTTGAGTTTATATATATTCTTGTACCCCACAAAGCCATATATCCACTGACATTCGTTCACTACGACCTGTTGAGTTTATAGATATTCTTATACCCCACAAAGCCATATATCCACTCACAGTTGTTCACTACGACCTGTTGAGTTTATATATATTCTTGTACCCCACAAAGCCATATATCCACTGACAGTCGTTCACTACGACCTGTTGAGTTTATAGATATTCTTGTACCCCACAAAGCCATATATCCACTGACAGTCGTTCACTACGACCTGTTGAGTTTATAGATATTCTTGTACCCCACAAAGCCATATATCCACTGACAGTCGTTCACTACGACCTGTTGAGTTTATAGATATTCTTGTACCCCACAAAGCCATATATCCACTGACAGTCGTTCACTACGACCTGTTGAGTTTATAGATATTCTTGTACCCCACAAAGCCATATATCCACTGACAGTCGTTCACTACGACCTGTTGAGTTTATAGATATTCTTGTACCCCACAAAGCCATATATCCACTGACAGTCGTTCACTACGACCTGTTGAGTTTATAGATATTCTTGTACCCCACAAAGCCATATATGCACTGACAGTCGTTCACTACGACCTGTTGAGTTTATAGATATTCTTGTACCCCACAATGCCATATATCCACTGACAGTCGTTCACTACGACCTGTTGAGTTTATAGATATTCTTGTACCCCACAAAGCCATATAGCCACTGACAGTCGTTCACTACGACCTGTTGAGTTTATATATATTCTTATACCCCAAAAAGCCATATATCCACTGACAGTCGTTCACTACGACCTGTTGAGTTTATAGATATTCTTGTACCCCACAAAGCCATATATCTACTGACAGTCGTTCACTACGACCTGTTGAGTTTATACATATTCTTGTACCCCACAAAGCCATGTATCCACTGACAGTCGTTCACTACGACCTGTTGAGTTTATAGATATTCTTGTACCCCACAAAGCCATATACCCACTGACAGTCGTTCACTACGACCTGTTGAGTTTATAGATATTCTTGTACCCCACAAAGCCATATATCCACTGACAGTCGTTCACTACGACCTGTTGAGTTTATAGATATTATTGTACCCCACAAAGCCATATATCCACTGACAGTCGTTCACTACGACCTGTTGAGTTTATAGATATTCTTGTTCCCCACAAAGCCATATATCCACTGACAGTCGTTCACTACGACCTGTTGAGTTTATAGATATTCTTGTACCCCACAAAGCCATATATCCACTGACAGTCGTTCACTACGACCTGTTGAGTTTATAGATATTCTTATACCCCACAAAGCCATATATCCACTGACAGTCGTTCACTACGACCTGTTGACTTTATAGATATTCTTGTATCCCACAAAGTCATATATCCACTGACAGTCGTTCACTACGACCTGTTGAGTTTATAGATATTCTTGTACCCCTCAAAGCCATATATCCACTGACAGTCGTTCACTACGACCTGTTGAGTTTATATATATTCTTGTACCCCACAAAGCCATATATCCACTGACAGTCGTTCACTACGACCTGTTGAGTTTATAGATATTCTTGTACCCCACAAAGCCATATATCCACTGACAGTCGTTCACTACAACCTGTTTAGTTTATAGATATTCTTGTACGCCACAAAGCCATATATCCACTGACAGTCGTTCACTACGACCTGTTGAGTTTATAGATATTCTTGTACCCCACAAAGCCATATATCCACTGACAGTCGTTCACTACGACCTGTTGAGTTTATAGATATTCTTGTACCCCACAAAGCCATATATCCACTGACAGTCGTTCACTACGACCTGTTGAGTTTATAGATATTCTTGTACCCCACAAAGCCATATATCCACTGACAGTCGTTCACTACGACCTGTTGAGTTTATAGATATTCTTGTACCCCACAAAGCCATATATCCACTGACAGTCGTTCACTACGACCTGTTGAGTTTATAGATATTCTTGTACCCCACAATGCCATATCGCTGACAGTCGTTCACTACGACCTGTTGAGTTTATATATATTCTTATACCCCAGAAAGCCATATATCCACTGACAGTCTTTCACTACGACCTGTTGAGTTTATAGATATTCTTGTACCCCACAAAGCCATATATCCACTGACAGTCGTTCACTACGACCTGTTGAGTTTATAGATATTCTTGTACCCCACAAAGCCATATATCCACTGACAGTCGTTCACTACGACCTGTTGAGTTTATAGATATTCTTGTACCCCACAAAGCCATATATCCACTGACAGTCGTTCACTACGACCTGTTGAGTTTATAGATATTCTTGTACCCCACAAAGCCATATATCCACTGACAGTCGTTCACTACGACCTGTTGAGTTTATAGATATTCTTGTACCCCACAAAACCATATCGCTGACAGTCGTTCACTACGACCTGTTGAGTTTATATATATTCTTATACCCCAGAAAGCCATATATCCACTGACAGTCGTTCACTACGACCTGTTGAGTTTATAGATATTCTTGTACCCCACAAAGCCATATATCCACTGACAGTCGTTCACTACGACCTGTTGAGTTTATAGATATTCTTGTACCCCACAAAGCCATATATCCACTGACAGTCGTTCACTACGACCTGTTGAGTTTATAGATATTCTTATACCCCACAAAGCCATATATCCACTGACAGTCGTTCACTACGACCTGTTGAGTTTATAGATATTCTTATACCCCACAAAGCCATATATCCACTGACAGTCGTTCACTACGACCTGTTGAGTTTATATATATTCTTGTACCCCACAAAGCCATATATCCACTGACAGTCGTTCACTACGACCTGTTGAGTTTATAGATATTCTTATACCCCACAAAGCCATATATCCACTGACAGTTGTTCACTACGACCTGTTGAGTTTATATATATTCTTGTACCCCACAAAGCCATATATCCACTGACAGTCGTTCACTACGACCTGTTGAGTTTATAGATATTCTTGTACCCCACAAAGCCATATATCCACTGACAGTCGTTCACTACGACCTGTTGAGTTTATAGATATTCTTGTACCCCACAAAGCCATATATCCACTGACAGTCGTTCACTACGACCTGTTGAGTTTATAGATATTCTTGTACCCCACAAAGCCATATATCCACTGACAGTCGTTCACTACGACCTGTTGAGTTTATAGATATTCTTGTAGTTTATAGATATTCCCCACAAAGCCATATATCCACTGACAGTCGTTCACTACGACCTGTTGAGTTTATAGATATTCTTGTACCCCACAAAGCCATATATCCACTGACAGTCGTTCACTACGACCTGTTGAGTTTATAGATATTCTTGTACCCCACAAAGCCATATCCACTGACAGTCGTTCACTACGACCTGTTGAGTTTATAGATATTCTTGTACCCCACAAAGCCATATATCCACTGACAGTCGTTCACTACGACCTGTTGAGTTTATAGATATTCTTGTACCCCACAAAGCCATATCTTCGTTCACTACGACCCATACCCCAGAAAGCCATATATCCACTGACAGTCGTTCACTACGACCTGTTGAGTTTATAGATATTCTTGTACCCCACAAAGCCATATATCCACTGACAGTCGTTCACTACGACCTGTTGAGTTTATAGATATTCTTGTACCCCACAAAGCCATATATCCACTGACAGTCGTTCACTGCGACCTGTTGAGTTTATAGATATTCTTGTACCCCACAAAGCCATATATCCACTGACAGTCGTTCACTACGACCTGTTGAGTTTATAGATATTCTTGTACCCCACAAAGCCATATATCCACTGACAGTCGTTCACTACGACCTGATGAGTTTATAGATATTCTTGTACCCCACAAAGCCATATATCCACTGACAGTCGTTCACTACGACCTGTTGAGTTTATAGATATTCTTGTACCCTACAAAGCCATATATCCTCTGACAGTCGTTCACTACGACCTGTTGAGTTTATATATATTCTTGTACCCCACAAAGCCATATATCCACTGACAGTCGTTCACTACGACCTGTTGAGTTTATAGATATTCTTATACCCCACAAAGCCATATATCCACTGACAGTCGTTCACTACGACCTGTTGAGTTTATATATATTCTTGTACCCCACAAAGCCATATATCCACTGACAGTCGTTCACTACGACCTGTTGAGTTTATATATATTCTTGTACCCCACAAAGCCATATATCCACTGACAGTCGTTCACTACGACTTGTTGAGTTTATAGATATTCTTGTACCCCACAAAGCCATATATCCACTGACAATCGTTCACTACGACCTGTTGAGTTTATAGATATTCTTGTACCCCTCAAAGCCATATATCCACTGACAGTCGTTCACTACGACCTGTTGAGTTTATAGAGTATATGAATTTGAAGGGTATCACGAGAACAGATGTTTTATGAAAGCCTCTGGGGCTGTGAGAAGTGACAGTAAGATTGCAGCTGATGGCCGCTGCTACAGACATGTCAAAGAACTGCTGTCTATGAATGCTTTCAAATGAAAGCCTCGTAACTCAGTGGTACAACGTTTGTACCTGCTGTGTATCAGGACCATGGTTCGAGTCCCCGTCCATCCCTCTGTTTATTTAATGTCGTGGATAGTCATTGTATTACCATCAAGATCAATGATCATTGTGTTACCATCAAGATCAATGATCATTGTGTTACCATCAAGATCAATGATCATTGTGTTACCATCAAGATCAATGATGATCATTGTGTTACCGTCAAGATCAATGATCATTGTGTTACCATCAAGATCAATAATCATTGTGTTACCATCAAGATCAATGATCATTGTGTTACCATCAAGATCAATGATCATTGTGTTACCATCAAGATCAATGATCATTGTGTTACCATCAAGATCAATGATCATTGTGTTACCATCAAGATCAATGATCATTGTGTTACCATCAAGATCAATAATCATTGTGTTACCATCAAGATCAATGATCATTGTGTTACCATCAAGATCAATGATCATTGTGTTACCATCAAGATCAATGATCATTGTGTTACCATTAAGATCAATGATCATTGTGTTACCATCAAGATCAATGATGATCATTGTGTTACCATCAAGATCAATGATCATTGTGTTACCATCAAGACCAATAATCATTGTGTTACCATCAAGATCAATAATCATTGTGTTACCATCAAGATCAATGATCATTGTGTTACCATCAAGATCAATGATCATTGTGTTACCATGAAGATCAATGATCATTGTGTTACCATCAAGATCAATAATCATTGTGTTACCATCAAGATCAATGATCATTGTGTTACCATCAAGATCAATGATCATTGTGTTACCATCAAGATCAATGATCATTGTGTTACCATCAAGATCAATGATCTTGATCTGATGACCAGAGCTTTGGTAAGATGGGTAAGGAAGAAGGATGGGTAAGGATGGAAATATTGGTAAAAGGGTGGGAGGGGGGGGGTGGGAGAGGTAGGATATTAAAGGTAAGTGGCCCAACCACTTTGGTGCAAATTAAAATGTGTATGTGATTTAATAAGGTATTCTTTAAGAGGTATAATACTAACCCATCAGAGTCACATAGATATAATAGGTATATAACTACATGACTCTGAATTGGTAGTAATTATACAAGTTGCAATTGCATTTATTTTTTTTTTTTTTTTTTTTTTTTTTTTTTTTTTTTTTTTTTTTTTTTTTTTTTTTTTTTTTTTTTTTTTCGCAGTTGCACAACAGATATTTATACGACAGGAAAGGCAATGATTTTCTGGCCAGTTTATAAGTTCGTGACAATAGCTTCTTAATGGTGGTGTCCAACAATAGTCAATAGCATAATTTTACATTAGAAAGTTATTTAAGATGTCTCCCTAATTGGGGGCGATGATTTTCTCAGTATACATAGAAGGGTTCTGGTGGTATCCAATCTTCTTCGTCAGGTAAGTTACTCAAAATCATGGGTCGAGGGTAATCATCTTTATGAATAAAACGACGAACCCTCTGTGGGAGAGTCATTCTTTGAGTCCTGTGAGGCGGAGTATTGATGGTGTAATCGGTGGTATTTATCACTTGTATAGGATGTTCTCTATCTGGCATGTATAGTTCTTGCATTGTATAAAGTTGTTTCTTTTTTAGAGTGTCAATGCGTACATTTATGGCAGTAATGTCTTGCTGTGTGTGTAAATCTGCCATTTTAACTCTGTCTCTCCTCCTGGTATCTGTAATAAAGCGAAGAGCTCTATTCTGGACCCTTTGTAACCGTAGCATGTTGGTCTTTGTTGTTAATGACATTGGGACACAAGGGTATTCAAGTATAGGTCTTATTATCATTTTATACAGATGTTTTTTGACATGTTGAGGGGCTTGATTGAATCGAAAGAGTCTGCTAAGACCGGCTTTGGCTGTGTTGATCTTTTTAGTTACATGAGATGTTGAGTGGAGCAGCCTGTCTATTTCATATCCCAAGATCTTGTTAGGGTTTTTAATGGCTACAGGTGTACCTCTGATGGAGATACCCCCTTTATCTTCGATGGTTGATGCAAAACATCCTATCGTGCTAACAAGGACCTTGTCAGGATTAGTCATAATTCTCCATTTCTTCTCCCAATTAGATGTTCGACGAAGTTCAATATTCATTTTTTCTATGACTCTCTCATACTTGTATTTTCCTGTTACTGGAGTTGATGAGACGACATGAATAACATCATCTGCAAACTGTGTCACAATTGTGTCATTAAACTCTGGTTGAGGAAGGTCATTCACATAAATGTTAAACAGAAGTGGACTGAGACAAGAACCTTGTGGGACACCAGCCGTCGGTATAAAAGGTTCTGTCGACTTGCCATGAAAGGTGGGAATGATTTTTCTTTGAGTTAAGAAATTATAAATTACTCTGAGAAAAGTCCAGTTATGGTCTGGTAGGTCAATGAGTTTGTATATAAGGCCATCATGCCATAAGCTATCAAAAGCTTTATGGACATCTCTGGTGGCAATTAAGGCAAGATTGCCCTGCTGTTTTAGACTTGCTACAGTGTCAAAAATAACATTTATTGCATGATTGGTACCTCTATGTGTTCTAAAGCCAAATTGTTTTTCAGTAAACAAGTGATTAAACTCCATATAGTAATTCAATCTGTTGGAAATGACTTTCTCAAGAACTTTTCCAGTGACTTCAAGTAAAGATATAGGTCTATAGTTCCCAGGTTGGTGGATATCTTTATTGGGCTTAGCAAGAAAGATCATTCTAGCAGTCTTAAAAACAACTGGAAAATGTCCTGAGGCCAAGATGGCATTAAAGATATTCACCAAGGACTGTTTGCAATTTCTAGGTAGGTACTTTATTTGTTTCATTGTTATTCCAGAGAGGCCAGGGGCTCTATTTCTCATTCTTCCAATAACTTGACTTATCTCTAGTAATGTAATAGGTCTAGTAAGCGGGTGGGTATCTTCAAGAGTTGAAGTATCGATGGTTGGTAGTGGTTGTAGATCATCCAAGTTCTCATCTCTCCATTCATTTACTAACTGATAATGATTATTATTAAATTGACGACTGTTATTGTGAGAGAGAATTTTCTCCCATACATCACCCATCAAATTAGCCTGATCCTGTGGATCGTCAAGTTTAATTTCAACATCTTCATCATCCTCATCAGTGAAGGTATGAACTAGGTAGTTAGGAGCCTTGTGCTTTGCCCCTAAAAGTTGTCGGATCTTACTCCAAAATTTTGCTGGTTCACGTTTATATTGATTAGCTTGAAGAACTAGAAATTTCCATATGTCTCGTTTGTGTTGACTAATCATGTTAATTAATTCGTGCCTTAATCGGTGCAGTGTAGCTGCTGGTGGTTGTCGCGTTTGAAGATGCCTTCGACATTCTGCTTGATAATTTCTTAAAGTGTCTCTAATTTCTCTAGTAGGTTTGTATTGTTGGTGTATCTTTGTGGAAGCTAATTGGCAAGTTGCATTGGTAGCTTCAATTATTCGATTGTGCAGGGACCTGATTGCATCATCAATTGCACTGGAAGGTAGATTTTCCAAAGACACAATTTCATCTTCACCCAGATATGCCCTGAAGGGGTCAAATCCTAGGGTGTTAAGATTGGGTTTAGGAGTTACAGGTATTCTAAATGGAGAAGTTTGTAGTTGTATTATAACAGGGATATGGTCAGATCCTACATTTCCACCAGGAGATATACGACAGTGAAAGATGTCACAGTCTCTGTTTGTCAGTACAATATCTGGTGTTCCTGGATGAGGTCCGATGTACGATTTGAAGAATGGGCCTTGAAATGACAAGTTTCTAGCTGTCATGATATTAAAGAGTTGTTTTCCTTTTAAGTCACCCAGTGGAATACCAGCTCCACAGTTAAAGAGGGCAGGGTGATGAGCATTAAAATCTCCAGCTAGTATTGTTGGAATATTTCTGCTTAATATCCTATGTAGAGGAATTGACTCTATATATGGCTGTCTCGGGGGAAAATATCCAGTTCCTATTACTAGTTGTCCATGCGACGTTGTTAGTTCTATTGCAAGAATGTTATCTTCATCCACATGAATATTTTTAAAATTATATCCTAATTTAACCAAGATGGCTACACCACTAAACGGTCCTCTCGATTTTTCAACAGTACAGTATCCACGTAATTTAATATGTTGATCAACTCTTGCAGCTGTCTCGTTCAAAAGTATAACATCGGGATTATAGTTATGTAGTTCAACCTCAAGAAGGTAACGGTTATTAAAGAAATGTTTAACATTAAGTTGGAAGATTGTAATCCCCATTATTTCTTATTCTTCGATCGTACACTGCGTTCTGAACGCCTGCAAGTAATGTCATGTGTTGTATCTACACTATTCCTGCTGGACTCGTCAAGGGGAGGAGAGAACTTTTGCGTGGATGCTTGTGTATTAAAAATGCCATCATCTTCACTATAGGCAGTAATATTAACAGACTCATTAGAATCGTTAGAGTCGTTAGAGTCGTTAGAATCGTTAGAGTCGTTAGAGTCATCATCATAAAACTGAGGTATGCTATTCTCAGTTTCAGGAAGCAGAGGCTCGTGAGAGTTAATGGGAGACTGTGTGGGCTCCAAGGGAATATTAGATAGGCAAGGTGAGTTACCTTGGGAAAGTTCCTGATCAACAGGTTCAGCTACAATAGCGGGAGAGTAGGCACCACTTTCTGGGGCATTGTTATGTTCAGGTTTTGACTTTTTGGGTTGAGAGTTGACAACCTGGGTTTGCGAGGAGGACGATCCCTGGGCCAGGGATGACTTAGGCTTATTTTTAGATGTAGAGTATGGTACATACTTCTTGTTATGAGAAGGCTGGGTCATAATGGTCTTCACATTTTCAGGGATAATGATGGGAGTGATCCCATTAGCCTTTAGCAGATCATTTAAAACACGAGAGCAGAGTTGAATATCACCACCAGCTGTGTCTTTGGCCACCAAGTACATTAGTTGTGCTCTCATTATATCCCCGTCTGTGGGTACCTGAGACACATGAGATGCGACTGAACCTTGTTGTTGTGTCTGTTGTAAGTGAGGGTTAGATTGGGGCTCTCCAAGAGGGGCAGAATTCCAAACATTGGAACCATTGGTAGAGACCTGAGGAGTCCCATTTGATCCAGGCAGAGCTGGGAAGGAAGTTTGGGACATGGTTGGTGGTGCCTGGGGAGTGATCTTCTTAGAAGTGGACAGTTTCTTGGCGTCAAGAATTTTCTGCATTTCCTTTTTCCTTTCAGGACAAATAGCAGAAACAGCATGATGTTTTCCATTACAGAGGACACATTTAGGTGAATTTTTATTGTTACAATCACGATAGGAATGTTGGCCAGAGCAAATGCTACAAATTTGCCCTTGTTTACTGCATTTGTTGTTGTTATGACCAAAGGCATAACACTTGAAACATTGTGTCACACTGACAAAGCGTTCCATGGAAATTTGGTCAGATGTACATCTGGTATTGAAACATTTGAAGCCATTTTGACACACAAGTTTGGCCTCTTCAGGTGTCTCGAGTATTAATTTTAAAGTTACCTTATTGTTGTTGGGGTTCGAGAATTTATGTGCTTCAAGAGCCCTAAGGTCAGAATTCTCGGTATTAATGTTATCAACAATTTCATTAACATTGCTGTGTTTCATAAAACTGTTGATTCTGGCCACAAACACAGTCCTCTGAGCTTGATAGCTGTCAGGTGCAACTGGGATAACACCAGAAGTCTTCAGTTTATCCAAGACATCATGCTTTAGGAGTTGGAGTAACTCTTCTTCAGAAGAGAGGAGAAGTACTGCTCCAGCGTGGGTTTTAAAAACATCCACTGGAGCAACAGTTGAGTTAGAGCAAATACAATTGAGAATGTCTTTCATGGACATTTGATTTCCATCAATGCGTAATCTTACACGAATCCTCGCCATGATGCCTGGGAAGGAGCATGTGGCAGAGGAGTTGCTTAACAAAAAGGTATCTTTCCTTAATGTTAGCCTAACATCCTATTTCAGCTGACTTATGAAGGTCAGCTCCTAAGATAGCCTACCCTCGAGTAGTGAGGGGAAAGGGCCCAAGGCAAAGATCGGCTGGATTTTAAAAAACCACACGGGCTACCAGATGGTCAAAATGCCTTGTGTTAACTAGCCAAAGCGAAGTTGCCGAAAAATAAGAAGATAGGACAGTCAGAAGGATAGCAATGTATGTAGTGTGTTAAGTGTGTGGGCCAGTGTTGGTGTATGGGTGGGGGGAGGATGGGGAAGGATGGGGGGATGGGGATGAGAGGGGTGAACAAGCAAGCAAGTCACCGCCTTACCCTCTTGATGGTCATTGATGATCATTGTGTTACCATCAAGATCAATAATCATTGTGTTACCATCAAGATCAATAATCATTGTGTTACCATCAAGATCAATGATCATTGTGTTACCATCAAGATCATTTATCATTGTTATCATCAAGATCAATGATCATTGTGTTACCATCAAGATCATTTATCATTGTGTTGCAATGAAGATCAATGATGATCGTTGTGTTACCATCAAGATCAATGATGATCATTGTGTTACCATCAAGATCAATAATCATTGTGTTACCATCAAGATCAATAATCATTGTGTTACCATCAAGATCAATGATCATTGTGTTACCATCAAGATCAATAATCATTGTGTTACCATCAAGATCAATGATCATTGTGTTACCATCAAGATCAATGATCATTGTGTTACCATCAAGATCAATGATCATTGTGTTACCATCAAGATCAATGATCATTGTGTTACCATCAAGATCAATGATCATTGTGTTACCATCAAGATCAATGATCATTGTGTTACCATCAAGATCATTTATCATTGTTATCATCAAGATCAATGATCATTGTGTTACCATCAAGATCATTTATCATTGTGTTGCAATGAAGATCAATGATGATCATTGTGTTACCATCAAGATCAATGATGATCATTGCGTTACCATCAAGATCAATGATGATCATTGTGTTACCATCAAGATCAATGATGATCATTGTGTTACCATCAAGATCAATGATCATTGTGTTACATAAGAACATAAGAACGAAGGAACACTGCAGAAGGCCTACTAGCCCATGCGAGGCAGGTCCAAGTCTCCTACCGGCTTAAGCCAATGCACCCAACCTAGTCAGGTCAGGTCACCTTGACTTAAGGGAGGAACACGGCAACCGACCTGGTAGCACAAGCTAATCAGGTCCAACTCACACCCACCCACACCCACTCATGTATTTATCCAACTTATTTTTAAAGCTACACAACGTTCTGGCCTCTATAACGGTACTTGGGAGTTTGTTCCACTCATCCACAACTCTATTACCAAACCAGTACTTTCCTATATCCTTCCTGAATCTGAATTTTTCCAACTTAAAACCATTGCTGCGAGTCGTATCTAGGCTAGATATTTTCAGCACACTATTTACATCCCCTTTATTTATTCATGTCTTCCATTTATACACCTCAATCATATCCCCCCTAATTCTACGTCTTTCTAGAGAGTGAAGATTCAGGGCCCTTAGTCTATCCTCATAGGGAAGGTTTCTGATACATGGGATCAACTTTGTCATCCTGCTTTGTACATTTTCCAGAGCATTTATATCCATTCTGTAATACGGTGACCAAAAATGTGCAGCATAATCTAAATGAGGCCTAACCAAGGATGTATAGAGTTGAAGAACAACCTGAGGACTCCTATTATTTATGCTTCTTGATATAAAGCAAAGGATTCTATTAGCTTTATTGCGAACACTTATGCACTGTTGTCTTGGTTTCAGATTACTGCTAACCAGAACTCCTAAATCTTTTTCGCAATCCGTAATATTAAGATCTACATTATTTAGTTTATATGTGGCATGGTTATTGTCCTGTCCAACATTTAGAACTTTGCATTTGTCTATATTAAACTGCATCTGCCACCTCTCCGACCACTGCATCAGTCTACTCAAATCTTCCTGGAGTGCTCTAATGTCCTCGTCAGAATGAATTCGACGGCCTATTTTGGTGTCATCGGCAAACTTGCCGATGTCGCTCTTTATGCCCTCATTTATGTCGTTTATGTATATTTTGAACAGCAGGGGGCCCAACACTGACCCCTGTGATGTGGGACCCTGTCAAAAGCCTTACTGAAGTCCATGTACACAATATCATATTCATTACCATGATCTACCTCCTCAAATACCTTAGTGAAAAAAGTTAACAAATTCGTAAGGCAGGAACTCCCCTTTGTAAAACCATGCTGAGATTCGTTGAATAATTTATGCTTTTCAAGGTGGCTACGAACTGCCTCGGCAGTTATTGATTCCATAAATTTTCCCACTATGGAGGTTAGGCTTATTGGTCTATAGTTTGAAGCTAAGGACCTGTCACCTGTTTTGAAAATAGGTATCACATTTGCCATTTTCCACTTATCTGGCACCATGCCAGTTTGTAGTGATATGTTGAAAAGATTAGCCAAAGGTGTGCTAAGCTCCTCTTTACATTCCTTTAGAACCCTTGCATACAGTTCATCAGGGCCTGGGGATTTGTTAGGTTTTAATTTATCTATTTGCCTAAGGACCATGTCACTTGTGACCCTAATCGTGCACAGTTTATTATCGTCCTGTTCCACATAATTTGTCATTTCTGGAATATCGCTGGTATCCTCCTGTGTAAAAACTGAGAGGAAATATGTGTTAAAACTTCTACACATTTCCTTATCACTGTCAGTGAGCTGACCCGAGGAACTTTTGAGTGGGCCTATCTTGTCCCTGATCTTACTTCTGTATACCTGAAAGAATCCTTTTGGGTTAGTCTTCGAATCTCTTGCAACTTTAACCTCATAATCTCTTTTTGCTTTTCTAATTCCTTTTTTTATTTCTCTCTTTAACTGAATATATCGATTTCTTAATTGCCCCTCTCCTCTTTTGATTTGCCTATATATGCCTCTCTTTTGACCAATTGGATATTTTAATCTATTGTTCATCCATTTAGAACTATGCCCTGGAAAGCGTCATATCGGCATCCATCACCACCTACCTGACCCTTAGTCAGGTCATTCCAGTTCAGCCCACCTAAGTAATTTTTCAGTCCTATGAAATCAGCCAAGCAGACGTCAGGGACAGAGACTTGATTGCCATTATTAGGGTAATTCCATGATATGTTAAAACTGAGTGATTTGTGATCACTTTCCCCAAGCTCATCATTAACCTCAAGATTATTAATTAGTGTTTCCCTACTGGCAAGAACCAAGTCAAGGAGGTTATTTCCCCTAGTTGGCTCTGTCACAAACTGTTTTAAAAAACAATCCTGGATCGTATCAAGAAAGTCACCTGACTCTAAATTTCCTGTCAAATTGCTCCAGTCAATCTGTCTATAGTTGAAATCTCCCATTAGCACAACATTTTCGTATGTAGATGCCTTACGAATTTCGTCCCATAGAAGTTTACTGCACTCCCTATCAAGATTTGGGGCCCTGTAAATCACACCCAAAATTAGTTTTTCTCGGGCCTCGAGAAGCTGTAACCAAACAGATTCAGTGGCTGACGCTTCTAATTTAATATCTTGTCTAACACAACAATTTAAATTGTCTCTGACATACATCGCTACTCCACCACCTTTCCTGTTGACCCTGTCAGTGTGGAATAATTTATAGCCTTGTAATCAAGATCAATGATGATCAATGTGTTACCATCAAGATCAATGAAGATCATTGTGTTACCATCAAGATCAATGATCATCGTGTTACAATCAAGATCAATGATGATCATTGTGTTACCATCAAGATCAATGAAGATCATTGTGTTACCATCAAGATCAGTGATCATTGTGTTACAATCAAGATCAATGATGATCATTGTGTTACCATCAAGATCAATGATCACTGTGTTACCATCAAGATCAATGATCATTGTGTTACAATCAAGATCAATAATGATCATTGTGTTACCATCAAGATCAATGATGATCATTGTGTTATAATCAAGATCAATGATGATCATTGTGTTACTATCAAGATCAATGATAGTCATTGTTACCATCAAGGTCAATGATCATTGTGTTACAATCAAGATCAATGATGATCATTGTGTTACCATCAAGATCAATGATCATTGTGTTACAATCAAGATCAATGATGATCATTGTGTTACCATCAAGATCAATGATCATTGCGTTACCATCAACATCAATGATGATCATTGTGTTACCATCAGATCAATGATCATTGTGTTAAAATCAAGATCAATAATGATCATTGTGTTACCATCAAGATCAATGATGATCATTGTGTTACCATCAACATCAATGATGATCATTGTGTTACCATCAACATCAATGATGATCATTGTGTTACCATCAACATCAATGATGATCTTTGTGTTACCATCAACATCAATGATGATCATTGTGTTACCATCAACATCAATGATGATCGTTGTGTTACCATCAACATCAATGACGATCGTTGTGTTACCATTAACATCAATGATGATCGTTGTGTTACCATCAACATCAATGACGATCGTTGTGTTACCATTAACATCAATGATGATCGTTGTGTTACCATCAACATCAATGATGATCATTGTGTTACCATCAACATCAATGATGATCGTTGTGTTACCATCAACATCAATGATGATCATTGTGTTACCATCAACATCAATGATGATCATTGTGTTACCATCAACATCAATGATGATCATTGTGTTACCATCAACATCAATGATGATCATTGTGTTACCATCAACATCAATGATGATCATTGTGTTACCATCAACATCAATGATGATCATTGTGTTACCATCAACATCAATGATGATCATTGTGTTACCATCAACATCAATGATGATCATTGTGTTACCATCAACATCAATGATGATCATTGTGTTACCATCAACATCAATGATGATCATTGTGTTACCATCAACATTAATGATGATCATTGTGTTACCATCAACATCAATGATGATCATTGTGTTACCATCAACATCAATGATGATCGTTGTGTTACCATCAACATCAATGATGATCATTGTGTTACCATCAACATCAATGATGATCATTGTGTTACCATCAACATCAATGATGATCATTGTGTTACCATCAACATCAATGATGATCGTTGTGTTACCATCAACATCAATGATGATCATTGTGTTACCATCAACATCAATGATGATCGTTGTGTTACCATCAACATCAATGATGATCATTGTGTTACCATCAACATCAATGATGATCGTTGTGTTACCATCAACATCAATGATGATCGTTGTGTTACCATCAACATCAATGATGATCGTTGTGTTACCATCA